>NC_045153.1:24603259-24810759 GCF_900700415.2 Clupea harengus | reverse complement strand
TTACATATTGCACATTGATAATATGTACATTTTATTGAGAATTCAGGTGCTCTCAAGACAGTAGGTAAAGGTAGACATTACCTTTTTAATGCAAAATTCAGAAATGTGTGCTATTTATTAAGCCCTTCAAAACAAATACCAAAACAGCTGTTAATTGTTATAAATATATAGTATAAGAAGGCTACATTTTGTGTACATTTTGACAAACAAAAAGGAACAAATAAAGTGGCTGCAAAGCATTGTGCAGTTGTATTTAACTTTCTTCTTTTGGGGAAAAAAGCATGACATGATTTTTGCGAGTTTAGCGAAGACCTCCTGTGCTCACAGCAAGGGGCAGGTGCATAATCCCTTTAACAGTGGAGGGACTATTACAGGAGGCCAGTTTACACCTGCAAATATCCAATAAAGCCACCACAATCTCTACCCCATTAACTACTATTCTCTGCAGGCTTTGTAAATTCTATAAAAAACAGAGAAAACCATGAAAAATTGCAACCTAGCCAAACGCACAGATTTCCCCCTCGCGGAACATGAAATGGCCATTTAACAGTGCCACCACGGTCTTTATGAGGAACACGGCGAGTTCAACCTCAGAGAACTTTCCAGAAGCCTCTCCGAAGTGACTGAGCCGAGCTGACTGCCGCGCGGCACAATCACAACACACTGGCAGCCTTATCAGAATTTGGAGGCTTGGGCCATAAATACAATACAGCCATCAATCGAGCCAATTTAATGCGGCAGGTATTAACAGCTGGAGAAGAGGGATGGAGGAGGGGGGCTGAAAATAACAAATCTTGTTGTTACATTCAAAGTGACTAAATCGAATTCACGGGATCAGAACTGCGGAGATAGAGGCTGGTCTAGCTCCGACTCTCACTCTCCCTCTCTCCTCCGGCTTATGCACTCAGCCAGATGAAAGGGGCGAGTGAGAGGCCCGCTGATGGACACTTTGAGCCCGTGGAGGAGGAGGCACGGGCCGTGATAACCGACCAGGAGGCACGCACACAGGCAGACAGGCAGGCAGGAGGGGAGGGAGGTAGGCAGGCAGGCAGCGGGGAGCCCCCCCCTCCTTCCCCTCCCCACAGAAGAAGGTGCTAGAATTTATCAGAGCCGGCATGCGGGGAAATGATTAGCCTCCGCAGGGCCGATTACCGGCAGCTCGCCGGGTCAAGAACAGGTCCAGGATGAAAGTGGGAGCTGAAGCCTCCTATCCTGCCTGCCATCATCCCACAGCATTCAGACAGCAGCTCCACACCAGAGTACCACCCCCCACCCCCACCCCCCCGGCCCTGCCTGTTTTTAAGCTGTGCCGGTCTGGTCCAAATGAGGAGCTGAGAGGGGGGATCAATCAGAGCCCCCCCCCCCCCCCCCACACACACACACTGAGTAGCGAGGCCTCGTTTAATTTAGGAGTTTAGGGGTTAAATTATCAGTATGTCATTCTGGTTTGTTTAAGCATAAAAAAACATGGCATCTGCAAGAGTATGCAAAGCAGCAGAGGTGTTTGAACTGGTATTGATTTGGAAATGTCCATCACCCTCTGACAGCATCACAATACATCTAGACACAGAACAGACTGCGGAAACAAGCAAGCACATGAGCAAGTGCAGATCACAGTAATGAAAGGGAGTGATAAAAGGCTCCTCGGCTATGAGGAAATCCTATATTTTACATTTGATTGCTTTAACTGATATATACATTACCGATAACAGATGAACACGTATATAGATATATATATAAAACATGAGTTTGTCTGAATGGAAACAAAATGTTTTTGATAAAAACACAGACACAAAGCTGCTATACGTCATCACTTTCAGTTGTTCAAAAAATGCTCAAAGACAAATTCTGCAGTTCCTTAGAATGACTAATCTTCAACTAGTATTCAGTGCAGGTACAGGTTCATTATTCTTTGAAAAAAAAAGGGAAAGTGAAAGTAGGGATAAAGCAGATATGCTCTCAACCATAATGTCATATCTGAGACCACCCGGCGTAATTACCAGCGAACTCTGGCATGCCATTTTGTCCCCCTCTCTAACGGCATCTACATTTAATGGTCCACTCTGTATGCATTCCGTGGCGGGTTTGTGGTGGTATAGGTTCACCAGAGGCCAGTGTGGTGCAGCTGACCAGGTTCACCCCAACTCTGGCGACAACAGTCCGCACACTCTCTCTCTCCCTGAGATTAAGGTCAGCGCACTGGCCAGTCTCTCCCCATCCCCTGCTCTCTTTTTAATGCAGAATACAGATGGGAATGTCTTGCGTGGCCGTTGTTGTTTGTGGCATCTCTGATGAATGGAGTGTAAAAATCCACTCACTATGCTTCCGTGAGCAGGTCAGCGCTGGGGTCTTTATAATACCACCGCATCATTCCTCGTTGCCAAACTTCAATAGCGCCATTCCGCCGGCCAATCTCCCGGGCCATATGGACAGCTGTCTCTCATGGGACAGGCAGAGCCAGGATCAGAGGCAGGGAGGGGGGACGCTCCCCACAGTTGCAGGACAGTCTGGAGGCACTAGTGGGCACTGCCTGGATGAGGCTTCAGAGGTGGTTGTGCGAAACAGAAGGGAGAGCAGAACTAGACAGACAAACAGCAACTGCATTATAGACAATCATCCTCCAGCCATTAGGTGTATGGGCGAGATGATCACAAAATATCATTTCACAAAGAAAAAGGCACAAAGCACAATCTCAATTAGACAGGCAAATAGCAAAAAGGAAAATAAAATAAAACTTTGGAACATTTTTATATTCTCCAATTGGCTCAGTCTAATGCTTTTTTAAGATCAAAAAGTAAGATATATAACCTCCTTATGTATGTTCTGTAATGATAAATGGAATTCAGTCCGCATACAGCTCATCTGTGGAGGACATTCACAGAGAAAAGAGAACTGTACTTCAAACAGGGTTATTATACCTTTGGATATTTACCAACGACTTAACACAGCTAAAACTCACACTCTAGAAGTCGTGTGCATTTGTACGGACAGTGGAGTAGGTGGACAGTGCATAACAGACAGAGAGAGAGAGCTCCTCCACCCCAGAGACAGGTGTTAAGACAAAGGAGAAGACCTTGGGACATGTTATTTGCAATGATCCAGAGCATCTCGTCTTGTCCTTTTCACACACTTGCAATGAATTATGTATCCAACATGATTTATGGTGGTCCATGTCCAACTCTCTCGCTCGGAGATGGTCGTGGAATCTTACATGGATTTTTTTTTTCTCTACGGTGGCCATGTGGGAATACCAAAATTGCTCAATTTAAGAAAGTAATTAAAACCGTCCACAATCAATATTTATCTTCAGAAGGCCCTGGAGGGGGTTTAGGGCTTTTCCTTGCGTCTGGCTGGTCGTCTCCCTGCAAATCCGTCTCACCCTTGTCTGGGACATCTCCGTAGAGCTCCCGAAGTTTATCACAAACAAACACAATGATGGCATTATCACTGGAAAAGATGATTAATCATTTTTCATCCAGATTTTTCTGCTGATTATGCTCTAATTGAAGGGGAATGTTCCATCAGGATGTCACCATGTCAGAGTACGATTTGAAAGCCTCTTTGAATCACTCTCCAAATATGTTGTGCTCGCAAAATGTCAAATCACCTGCGCAAGAAGCAGGTGTCTACAAGTGATTTATCAGCCATTCCTTTGACTTAAGTATTTTAATCTGTCTAATTAAGAGTGCAAATGTCGAGCATATGTATACTTCTCCTGTGCTCACTCATTTAATAATATATTTCGTCTCTTATCAGCTCAGAAAGAACACTACAAATTAATATGGAACCAAACAGCACTTGTTCACTGATTAAACACTCAAACAAGGAAAAGTGAAACAACTGAAATGTGAAAATGGGAGAGGTTGGGAGCTTTGAATGTCTTTGGGTAAACAACAGAGACATCTGCTTGGGATTTTTCTTATGCATACAACTTGTGGCTTGAATCTTTTGTTGACTAGACACACTTGCATACATAAACGGATCATTTTTTTTTAAATCGCCTCTTTATATTGTCAACAGTTCTGTTTATCTTATAAATTCAGTTTATCTCTTTACGGTAAAGTGGAGAAAATCATACAACATTGCAAAAGCAATTCATTTGCAAATAATCTGTAACTTGTGCATCAACGATGTAGGGCCTTTTTGAAAAAAACTAGAAGGAGGACAAAAAAAACCCACATGGATGTCTTTTAATAGAATTGGAAATACGCCCAAAAATGTCACGTTAAAACAGCTACAAAAACGCTTGCACTCTATTCTGACTTCTTCAGTTATATTTTAATGTCATGCAAATGATTGTAAGACATATATGTCTAATCTAGCCAGTATCAAGAGCGCCTTGAGGAAACAATCTGCGTGTCAAAATTTCAACTGTTTTGAGCCAACACATCATTTTATTTTATTGTTACATAATTTGGTCTGAGTTAAATGGCAATGTTAACCATCACAGTTAGGCTCTGACAGCAGCGATCAAGTCATTTGTGAAAGAAGAGAACTTGGCTGTACATTTCAATCAGATCAGCTTTAATGGTCGTTTATTGTGTGAATTTTGCATATTAAATGGGGAGTACACCTTCATTGTTCCCCGCTGAGGTAAAATGCAGTCACTTACTTTACATTGATATGAGACATGGTAAATGTGACCTCATGTCATAACCCTGTGTTTTAAGTACTACTGCATGTGGTGTCTCCAACAGGGATCTTTGAGGTTTTTAATGCACAAATATCTTCATAGCCCTAGTAGTTCTTATCTGCTAGAATGTGAAGGCTGTATACACAGCACTAACAGAAAATGAAAACGTATTTATAGACTTTGAATTTAGTCTCGCTAAAGCTAGCATCTTTCGAAAAATATTTCCCCCAAAAACGATACAGCCAAACACGGTACAGCAAGAATTGGCTTGATTCACTGCTCACAATTAGCAGAGAGACATTTCGATTTAGCATGGGGCTACATGTATGTGACTATTACATTAGCGCTTCAAGCATCTGACAGGAGGAAACAACTGTGAATGTTGCGCCATGGCTTATGACTCACCACTCAAATGAGAGCATGGAACGAAACATCACCTCCCCATTTTCTTTTGTCAATTAGCGTGTTTGTGGTAGAACCTACCTGCCTTTTTTTTTTTAGAACGCTCAGTACAGGGCCAGCAAGAAGGTCAGCCAAGCAAAGGTCAGACCCCTCCTCGCCACTCTCCCGCCGTAATTGACCAGCACAGACATTTAGTGATCATTATGACTCTCCTTGTCCCCGCTGTCCTTAAGCACGTTGCAGGGGTTCCTCTGTACATTGCTATCTCACAGTGGGAAATGCGCAGTGAGTGGTGCAGAGCAAGGGGAGGGGTTGGCCATTGTCTGTATGATTTTATAATTGCTAGGCTTAATTGGTGGAGATAGAAATGGACAGTTGGCCCCCGTGCTGATGGTGGTAGTGGAGGTGGTGGTGGTGTTTGTCAGACTGCTGCCCAGCCCCTGACCTTGTTGTCTAAGATGGCTACTCTCAGCTGTCATCTCCCACCCCACACGCTGAGAGGCTGGGTCCTCTGGGATGTGCTGACTGCCTTTACAAATCTGGATGTCGGTTTTGGTCAAGAATTTGAAAATGTCCAGGTCTGTAAACATGACAAGGCACATTATTTGAGATCCTGTGGTTTGAGAAGGCTGCTGCACCCCCCCAATAGCACCAATACCAAAATGAGGGTTAATGATTAGTTTTAAGTTTAGTCAAAAGTTTTATTTATGTGGCAATTTGTCCGTGTGTAGGTAATTTGGAGACATTGGCAGATGTTTTAAGGGTAAAACAGTTAAAACAGAAAGTTAACTATTTTTCACAGAAACTTCTAGATAGGGGGGTGAAAAAAAGTGACAATCCTACAGATTGGCAAAGCATGCAAAAATACAACTATGTGTGCAAAACCAAACTGATCTTGATCAGCACAAGCTGAGCACAACCGTACACTGACTGGCTATTTTCCTCTTCCTGACCCCTGGTTTACCAAATGTCTCAAGACCTACCTACGCCATGTTATCGAAGAGTCTCTATCCAGGCAATCACACTTGTTTATTTATTGTTTCCTGGCAATCACATTCCCCTCTTTCTGTCCCCAACCCCTTGCCGCCCCCCCCCCCCTGATAAACCCTAATAACTGAGCCTGACCTCTGTCAAAGATCGCGTGCCTGTGTTCCTGCTTGTTCGTGGACATATTAAAGTCAGGGGGAGCTGGCAGGGATTCCACTTGTCAGGGTCTAGTGAGGCTGTCTGGGATTGACATTATGTCTCAGTTATTAAAAAAACATGGCAGTGCAGAGAAACAGACAGAAGAATAAAGTCTTGGGGGAGGGACATATGCCCAGAAATATACCACCCTCTTACAATATTTATACTACAAGAGTTTTCCAAAATAAAAATATGCTTGTACGCTTGTTTTAATCTTTAGTAGGTGTCTTCAAAACAGTGTGGATAAACTGTATTAATAGGTTCAGAAAATCACAATCTTTTTTATTATTAGCATTGCAGGGTAATAGGGAAATGAACAGGTTTCTCCCAGTCGGTAGCTATAATGCTACTCCTTAACACAGGATCCTGGGGTCTTGGCTAGTTACCCATTCCTTTCTTCTATGTCATTATAAGGACAACAGAAAAGTTAACATGCCAGAGACTCTGGGAGTTAAAATAAAAAGGTCTCATACCATGGAGAGAAAAAAAATCCTTCAAAATTAGCCAATTTGATTAAAAGCAGACCCAGGTTAATTTTCAAAGGAAATAACCTGTGATTGGCTGCCTGTGTGGCCGACATGTTAGACATTGTTAATGACAGCTCATTTCATCTGAAATATATGTGACGCCCCCAGGGTGGGTGAGAAAAACACCCCCCTGCCCCCCCCCCCCCCCCACCTCCATAAAAGAGGGGGCGAAGAGGGGAAATAGGCAGTGAGAAAAGGAAAAAAGGAAATAAGTGGAGGAGAATCACTGCACAGCTTTTTATGTCTCACTCCGTCAGCTGAGTGTCAGGGATTTGCGCTCGTAAAGATAGTGCGGTGGCTCCAGAGCTGGCACTGCTCGGCAGAATTAATCAGTTTAGGTTTTGGGCCTGAACTTAAATGTCAGACATCGCCTCTAAATTCTTATAGGTGATTCCTTAAAGCAGAACAACACGCTAATCCCACACAGGGAAGGTCAAAGTTGGCCAGTGAGCCAAGAAATACCATATCAGGGGTTTCCTTCCTCTTCAATTACTGGGAGTATAAATTGTGAAATTAGGGTATTGATTGTGCACTGTGGTTTCAAGCGATCACTTTTAGTGTCTTGACAAGATTATTTTATCCTACTTTTCCTGTATTATTATGTGTTGTGTTTGAGTTATTCTTCCAGCATGAGAAGTGACAGCCTGCTTTCACTCAATAAAACAGGGCAGTTAGGGAAGCCACTGAGGCAGAGAGGGAGGATAGGTTATTGCACGTGGCAAGGAGGCAACTCTGGCAACAGACGCGCCCGCCGACCCCGGGGAGGGCAATATTAGCCCAAAAAATATCAGACTGGTCGATACTTTCATATAAACACATGCAGGTCATTTGTAAAGGTCCGTTGTTGTTAATGTATGTGAGTGTACATGTGCAAGTGTGTGTGTGACAAAAACAGTTGTGGCAAACAAATCTAGAATGATGAAAAAGAATAGCAACTATTATACTCCTTCGATGTCATAGAAGCATTCTATAATTAGGATCCGTTTGTCAGAATAATACTGCCCCAGAACACTTCATTTTAGCATCCTGAACATAAAAGCACATAAGGCTGCACCACTCTGCTCATTTGATGCCGTGTGCTGAATTTCATCGACCTGTTAAAGTCTGGATTTCAGCATGCAAGGCGACACATGCAGCAACACAGCAAACATCCTCATCAATGAGGCTAATAATGCTGTCTAGTCAGGCTGGGGCGCGGCGGGCACGCTTGCCTGCGTGTGCCATCTGTCTGGTCTGCTCGGGGAGGGCCCAACTTTCTTGCCACCCTGTTGAGCTCCAGATGTTTGACTACAGGCTAGTGTTCACGCAGTCATCCTTACAGCTGGCTGGGTCTGGGAGACACCGAGCCTAGCATGCAAATGGCTGTCGCTGACTAACGAGGCCTTCCAGTTAAGCCGAATATGTTGCGGATTAGCGCTCCAGTCTAAGGTGCTTGGTTGTGAGCGCAGTATGTTTGAACAGGCATGAACTCTGTATTTCACTGCTGTGACCATAACCATTGTGCCATAACCATTCACACATTCTCATGTCAAAAAATGTCGCCTCCAAATATCGTCAATAGTTGATGGTGAGCCATATTTCAACCGAAGACCCTCCCTGGTTGAACTAAGCGCTTTTGCCTTGCAATAGCCTGCAGTTTGTGTGATTTCCCTGGATTGGAACCCAAGTATGTGAGCTCACTTAAGGTCAGCTGATCAAATCATATTTTTGTTGGAATCTTTTTTTTGTCTCCTTTCATAAAGTATTTTGGAATATTTTGGCACTGTATTATTAGGAAATGTGTTAAAGGGCTCTAATTGAGTCTAAAGTGCCCTCACATTATGACTCCCAAAATTACACTTAATGACCAAGGTGTGCAGGACCTACCGGTGTAGTAATACAATATTCCATAGAGGCTTAGTCCTTCTTTACAGATTTTAAATCGCAAGAGACCTCATTTTCCATAGGTAATTCAATATTAAAAGTATGACGTTTGGTGTGATTTTGAGGGTCAAAGGGAGGCTATTTAATAGACAGTCCCCAAGAAGGTTTTTTTTTCCTCTTTTTTTCCAATAGACTGAGCTCTGGATGTTGAAATATCTCCTTCGACATGAAAGCAAACGAGTGAACATTAGCTGCTTGGCTTCACAAGGTCCACAGTTAAGTGTGGAGCACAAATGAGGATCATTCTCTGAGCATATCTACTGTGGAAGAAAATGTCTGTTATTAAAAGCAGCACCACAGCTCTCTGCAAGACTCTCTCTCTGTAATACACACACACATTCAGTACAGAGCATATACTAAATTATATTGATATTTTTGTAAGCTGTCAAAATTTCCCTTTTTCCAGTTGAAAAAACTAAATTCTTACCTCAAAGGCTTACTCTCTCTCTCTCTCTCCACAGCAGCCGGTCATGGGGAAAGCAATATAGCATCTGAGCACTGATTGATGTAGTTTCCCATTTATAATCTTATTTGTAATGGCTTTCCCATTCTCTGTTGTATATCTGTCAGTTTCCTGTGTGTATTTCATTATGGTAGATTTATACCCAGCAGTAAACAAAATCCCTTAGCAAAAAAAAGGCTTAACCCTTGATAATGTGAGTAATTTTCAAAAGTAATGGTGTTTTATAGCTATATACATCAAGCTTGTGCACTATGGACAAGCAAAAAATGTGACACCAAACATTTCAAATGTATCAAAATCTCTACTCTGTATTAGTCAGAGTACTTAAACAGCATTACAACCAAAGCATATCACAAGCACTGAAAAAGGCTAACAACATAAAATAATTCGTGGCAGGTTTGAGAACTGGGGACAGCTCTGTGTCTCTTCACTCACTCTGGCAGCCAGCCTTTAAAAAAAAAAAGTAATCTGACACATCTTGATCAGAGCACAGAGTCTGATCTTGCTGTCAGGCGAAGGATTAAAATCTAAAAATGGCTGACAGAGGTTAGATATGATATTTCAAGGAAGTGACACATGACAAGACAAACAATTAAGTGTCGCAGGGCTGACCAGAGGGCAGCAGTTTTACACCATGACCCCTTGTGCATTAGTCATCGGTGGGCGAGGCGAGGCGAGGCGAGGCGTTGTGGGATGTGCACAAACCCCGGTTTCCTCGCGCTTAGCCTGCTGCTCACCACTGGCTGCACCGTTGTTCATTATTTGGTCATTATGATTAAAAGATGTACAGCAGCGTGGAGAGGGAGGCGTTTGCCATTTGTCTTTGTCTCTCTGGGAAGCCAACCTGAGCACGGAGCAAATCACAGACTCACAGCTCTCTAATGTTTGTGCTCTAACCCGGAAAAACACATATACACAAATGCGGAGTAGCACACAGACACACAGATACACACACACACACACACACACACACACACACACAGATACACACACAGATACACACACAGATACACACACACACACACACACACACACACACACACACACACACACAGATACAAACACACACAACACAGATACACACACACACACACACACACACACACACACACACACACACATGGGAGTGTGTGCTAGACACACATGCATAAACACAAACAGCACAGCAACTCCACACACATATTCTCTCTCATACCCCCCCCCCCTCCACCCCTTACACACGTCACTTCTCATCATGTGCTTCATGCTATTAAATGCTCAAATTGCCAAACAGAAAGAGAGAGAATGTAGATGCCCCTGTGTTGTGGCTGAGTGTGCCAATCCCTGCCTCTCCATAATACTGAGAGCAAATGAGGCATTTTTTGCACCAACTGAATGACCCACACAGTGGAATTACCACCGAAAAAAAACTCATCCTTGAGCGGAGAGGAATCTATCAATCTTAAGACTTTTCTAATGTGGAAGCTACACAATTGCATCTCAGAAATCAGCGAGGTAATTACTCATGCAGACAGCACAAAATGAAAGGAGGGAAAATGCACGTTCTGCTGAGTATCCGTTTTAAAACAAGCAACAGAACAAGCAACGGCGGCGCCATAATCCGTCAAATTCCGGCACTAATTTTTCAGGTGGTGAAGCCTATGTTGATGAGGAATGGAAGCTAACAAAGGGGGCCTGGAGGTGGGGGTGGGGGTTGGGGTGGGGTGGGGAGGCTTGACTCATTTGAAGAAGTGCACCTTTAAGGCAAAAGCTGTGATAGCACTCACCTAGCTCTGAGGAACATGGCCAGTAAATAAGCTGACCTTCTTCACTGCCATCCCTTCCTCTTTCCATCCAAAGGAGACTGGGCACTGCACTGACCACAAAGCACAAATGAGAAATTGAAACAAACCACATTGAGTTTCACAAGATACAAAATGCGACAGCAGAATAAAACTATATTATACTTCATAATCAAAACGGAAGTGGACAGACCCTAACAAACTCACAAGATAGGTATGATTAGTAGTAGTATCACTTATTTGTTATGAATTACGAATGAATTATGAATGAATAGTAACACTGATCAATAACACATCATAGAAATTTAAATCCACAACCATATTGTATCTCTTAAACCCTCTAAAAGAGCATTCCCTTGCAATCCAATTAACCCAAGCAATGCAGTTATTCCAGTTAGTACAGGGCAAACATGGGATAAAACACTAAATAAAAAGGCTTTTAAAAACAAACACATGATCATATAGGTACTAAATACATACCATACAACCATACTTGCTCACTGCTTCCTCAATGATCAATATGCTTTCCACACGTCATAAAATGTCCACAAAGAAAATCTATATATGATGTTTTGTAATGATTTTAGAAAAGTCTTAGATCCTTCCCTCCATGCTGTGCTTGACTACTGGTGATTTCCTTTTTGTTTCAGAACACAGATAATTGAATGTTTGATTGCCATTTAAAACACACCGGAAAAATTTGAATGATAACATTGATTGACATTATTTCAATGTGCATCAACCCTGTGCATAGGGCTACCTCTTCTTCTACGTGGCCTTTAAGCAATCATGACACAGTGAGCTTCTTTGTCACTTTCTGAGGTTAGAGTCAGGTTTTGTGCTAAACTCCCATTGATTTCCTCAGTTTATTCCACTCTATGCCAACCCTATAGAATGCCTAAATTGCTTACTGAAAGAAACAATAATTCCATCTTCTGCTTGATTGACGTTACGGGTGTTTGTCAATTCTGAATTCAGTTTTCTTGCTCAGTATTTGTTAGTTCTTGGGTACTAGTTTGCAAAAATCTTGAAAAATCTTTTGACTGGCTCCACTCATAAATGAAATGTGAAGGATCATTATTGAAAGCACCTCGGAGGTCTCCAGAGAGGCGGAGGCTCAGTGCAGAAGAAGTCAACAGGTGAGAGTCGATGCCAGGAGAAAACGAATGATCCCCCCAACAATGGCCAGTCGCAGGTCCACTGCGGTGGTGACGGGGAGCCGCCCGAGACTAACTAATGAAAGATTAATTTATAAATGTGTTTTTAATCATCCGAGGCGCCGGACAGGATGGTCTCATTTTCTTGGTGACAGCTGGGGACGCTTTCTCGTGATTCGCGATAATCCACTTTTTATTATGAAGAAAATTCGGCTGTTTCTCCTCGCAGACAGTTGTGAATATGGCTAATGCAGGGAGAGCGAGCTCTACTCGGAGCGTGCCTTGACTAACACACTGTTTATTCTACTTCCTTCCAATAAACAAGCGCTTAGCTCACTAACACAACAACAAACAAGAGCATATTTTTCCAACATGGCTCTGTATTTACCTCAAGCGGCAGCTAATCTTTTAATAAAATACACTAACTCACCTTTTCACTGGGTACAAATAAGCAGACCACTGCACAGTGGCACCAACTGTGCACTGTGGTACAGCTACTAAATACTAAATAATGGCACGCAACAAACTATGAGCAAGATGAATAAGTCTACATTACAGCTGAAAAAGGCACTATGATGGAGTGGGACCAGTTGGGTTCTTGTGTATCCGATTACTTGTTTTTATAATGCATACTATTATGTAAATGTATTTGACCTAAATCTGCTCAATGTAAATTAATGTATTTTACCTTTAAGATGAGGTGTTGATGTAATACACTAACAGGGTGGTATACCCCAGATTTACCAGCTAAAGAGCCAAATATATTACACACAGATGAAGCCACACAGCAATTCAGGTGCTAAATGATATTCCAGTATTCCATCAGAGGCGGCGCTTTTCATGTGACACATCCCCAAAGCAGCAGCCATTACTCAGCCACTTTAAGCCACAGTGCTACCAGTACATAATAATAATGATAATAATATAGTATTGACATAATAGAATTGAGTAATATCACTTATTATTATTATTAGAGCTGTTGTTTTTATCGTTTCTTTTGCAGTTTTTATGTTATTATAAGTATGGGAGTAGGTTAACCAGGATTTTCATGTACATTCCAAATCACAGGTGTTTTTAAACACAGGTGCAATTCAATTTCCAACATTTTTATTAAGACTGAATATGGAAATGGTTGGTTCACATTGTTTAAAACTTAAATATTTCCTACATTACTAACACAAAGGCAGAACAACATTGATCGTGTCACCATTGCATGTACACACACGTACACACGTTCTTTCTTCTTCTTTTCTATTTTGAGAGAACAGTCAGGCATCAAAGGTCAGCTCAGACACACCATGAAACAAAAGTTGCAAACAAACAAACAAACAATGCCTTACAGCACACACACACAACCGCAGAGCGAAAATGTGAGAAGGGGTTAAGACCAACAATGTGCGCCTGTCAGGTTCACAGCTTTGAGCCGGGGGGTGGGGGGGCTGGAGACACCGTTTTTTAGCTACTTCCACTGCAAACAGCATTATCTTGATTAAAGTTTAATTAAGGATCAGATTTGGCAGTGCCTCTCACACTGGTCTACACGAGCAGATTTCTGAGGGCTTAGCTCCATCGCTGGCAAAAATCCTCCTTTATTACTTTCAACCTGTTGTAAAAGCTGTTGGCACGGAGGGGCGGCAGCCTCTTTCAGTGGCCTTGTTTGCCACTGGAAAAAAGCCCAAGTCTCTGGAGATCCCCCCACAGTGGTTCAATTTAATATCTGTCCTATCACTACAAGGCCTGGCCTCATTATTAATGATACTATTCATTCATTTCTTGTTGGGCTGATGTTATTTATTGAAATATTAAAGAAAGCTCCTGAGACACAGGGCGTAATGAGGAATGCGTTATTCCACCCTCTCCTCCATCTCTATCTCTCTCTCTCCCACCCTCTCCTCCATCCTTCTCTCCCTCTCTCTCTCTCTCTTTCTCCCTCTCTCTCTCTCTTTCCCTCCCTCCCTCCCTCTCTCTCTCTCTCTCTCTCCCACCCTCTCCTCCATCCTTCTCTCCCTCCCTCTCTTTCTCCCTCTCTCTCTCTCCCTCCCTCCCTCTCTCTCCCACCCTCTCCTCCATCCTTCTCTCCCTCCCTCTCTTTCTCCCTCTCTCTCTCTCCCTCCCTCCCTCTCTCACCCTCTCCTCCATCCTTCTCTCTCTCCCTCTCTTTCTCCCTCTCTCTCTCTCCCTCCCTCCCTCTCTCTCCCACCCTCTCCTCCATCCTTCTCTCTCTCCCTCTCTTTCTCCCTCTCTCTTTCTCCCTCTCTCCCTGTCTCTCTCTCTCTCTCTTTCCCACTGCACAAGTGCCTTGGCTGGCTGGATGGATGGAGCATGGTATTACCCCAGCCGTACTCTGCTCCCTCACTCTCCCTCATTAGTCCCTCTGTGTGGCTGAGTGACACCGTAAATCCATTGTGCATACAGGCCAGAGCACCCTTCGCATAAACACATACGTCACACACACACACACACACACACACACACACACACACACACACACACACACACACACACACACACACACACACACACACACACGTGTGTTACCTCTCCAACTCCAGCTAATGAGCCATTCCCATGCGGGATGAATTGACTAGTGTCCATCTTAAATAACTGGCCAGTATTTTTTGGAGGGGGGAAGGGTGGAGAAGGTGGTGGTAAAATTACCAGAGATGTAAATCTGGGTCATCGTGACAGCTCAGTTCTTCATTAGGGAAGCATCACAATATAATCCCACATAGACCAAAAAACTACAAACTAAAACATGTTTATACATTCAAATATGTACATATATGAGAGAAAAACAACAAATTACATTAATCAGGAATGTGAGTCATTTCTGTGCGTCATTACTGAAACTCAGTGATTAAGTGAAGGATGTCATGAAGTGATATTGAACAGTTAAGTCATTGCTCGCACATCTGATTCATACACAACAACACCCTGGACGGCATTAACAAAGATGGCAACAAAAAAAAAACACCAGCAATGTCAGGTTTCTCAAAGTAACAATCTCAGCTCCCCAGTAGTTCTGGTGATCTCTCGCCTCAGCACTTCAAAGGGAAACATGCTCCCCCAGCCTTGCTATGGGAGTAGGCAAGCTCAGTGAGTGCACTCGATGTCTGTGCGAGGTGCTAGAGTGAAGGCTCAGCCAGGGGAAGTTCGAGAAACCCCCGCAACTCTGGCACCTTTAATTTGTCCATGTCTGCCGTTTGATATTCCCAGTATTAATGGCCATACACGGAGAGCCCTTCCCCATTAATCATAATAATTAATCAGATCCAATTATATCGCATATAAATGTGAACAAATTGCTGGAAAAATAATGATCTATCACTGACATGTCCCGGTGAAAAAGGGACTAAAATAGTAATTAGAAGGCAGGGGTTTTTAGTGGCGTGTTACTCTGGCAAGGGCTGATGGGAACAGTGTTTGGATGTGATGATGTAATTAGCGGGAAGTGTGAGTTCTGGGGCTTGAGCAGAGCGCAGGCTTTCCTAATGAATGCCTGGCCAAACACGGACGAGGAGGGAAACACCGCTTTTCATTACAGCCCAATCGGAGAGGTACCAATAATTAATTTCTGCCCCGTAAGAAAAGTGACATATTGTGCTTTCCTTCATTATTGCTCATTTATTTGCCTTGCTCTCTTGAATCTGGGCCTAAAATGCAATTAAGTTGTGTGTGGTGCTTTTTTTTAAAAACATTTTGTGTGTGCGTGTGTGTGGGAAGGGGTGGATGAAAACAAGGCATCTTAATTAAGAGGAAAACAATGCCATCATATTTACTATGGTGACAAACGCAGCTGTACGGTCTGACTAAAAAATAATCTTCGCTGTGCTTGACTTAGACCGTTGAATCTGTTCGTTTTGGACTTGAGAATGAAGAGAGTGTGGGTTAGACAGTTAGAAGCATCCTCAGTGGAGAGAATGGCAGCATAGCCATCAGACGGACTGGACTTTGATCTCAGTGTTGTCACTGTAAAAGAGGAGTAAAACCCTTATCGTTGCCGTGCCAGAGTCTCTGGTGCTGGACCCAGATGACACTGCAGAGCATTTTTAAAAATGCTATAATTTCCACATGCAAAGATAAGAGAGAAGATGCAGAGAGCAGGTAATTCCCCTAGACATGAAAAAAGAACTCAGGCTGCCTGAAAAATCCATGCTTCAAACACACCAAACACACACACACACACACACACACACACACACACACACACACACACACACACACACACACACACACACACACACACACACACACACAGACACACACACTTCACAGTGTTATTTGTCCTTGGTCATTCATTGCACCTCCCAACACCTCTGACACTCAAGACCTCTCAATAATAGAACATAACATATGCACACGAAAAAAAGCACAAACCCGTTCTTCCATAAGAAAAAAAAAAAGAAAAAAATGTCATATACACTATGAAAAGAACGGTAGAAGTCTAACACAAAAAGGAGGTGTTGAGACAGAGATTTTCGACTGCACCCAGCTTGCCTCCCTTGTTGGGAGAGCCAATTGGTGTCTCCTCTGGGGTATAGAATTAATCACCTGCCCGGTGTACAGACTCTAAGCTGAGACCTGAGGACCGAGGTAATAAGACAGACCCTTCAGGGACACACCAGCCTGAGTATAAATATCAGCCGCTATGCATATGTAAATCACCGCAGCTTGTGGATTTCAGTTTTATTTATTTCTTCTTCTTTCTCCAACCCACCCCCCCTTCTTCCGCCCAACTCACACACACACACACACACACACACACACACACACACACACACACACACACAACCCCCACAACCCCTTCTCTTTTCCTCGCATGGCTCAAGTGCGCTAATATCAAATAGCGAGCTTTTAGAGAGTGTTTAATGCCTGCCAGTGGGTGGTAGGGAGCCATTTGAGACGGGAGCGTGCAGCCGCTCGCGAGTAATTAAGGAGTGTTTTGCGGAGCATAAATAATGCTGTTTGTATTGGGTGCTTCTGAGGGGAGAGAGGGATGGGGAGGGGGGGAAGAGAGAGAAAGCGAGAGAGAGAGAGAGTGAGAGAGAGAGAGAGGCAGGGAGGGTAGGGCGGCGCTGAGGAAGTAAGACAGGACAGCAGGGGTTAAATCTGCCTTTCCTCTCCCCTAAGCGAGCCGCTTAGCATTTAACAGGAGCGGGAAAAAGCTTGTTTGTTTGTTCTTTATCACCCCGGCGTTATTTTTAGGACGCGATTGTCCGCAAAAGAGCATCAGGAGAAGGGGAAGATGGGGAGGTAAAGGAGGGGATTAAGACGGCCCTCACCTCCCCTTAATCACGGGGTTTAAATCACAAGAGAGCTGAGGAGGAGCTGGGTGGGACGGAGCAATATGGAATTCAGGATGTGGCCTGTTATTTCCGACTATACAAGCGGCTCCAGTAGCTCTACCGCAGGCCTGTCCCTAAATCTAATCACATGGGGCCTGTGCGGGAACACGGTGGCCTGTTGGATGCTTGATAAAGTAAGGGCTGTATTTGAAACCTCCCACTCCACTGAGTGAGAAAGCAACACCTGCATTCAAAACCAAAAGCGTCCTGATGGTGGAGAGACTTGGACTCCCATGCGGCGCGCAGGAGAACTCCCCCTTCAGTGTGACCCAACTGCTCCTGCTGCACACCTCTGCTCACACGTGGCCACCCTGCTCTGCTCCACTGGCCTGGGAGTAATCCCTGCACCCCCCTCCCCCCCCCCCCCCCACACACCCTCCGTCAGGAGCGAGGAGTATAGCCACGGGGAAAAGAGAGCCTTACTCACACTCACATTCACATTTCCGTGCATAAAAACACATGCATACACGCATAAACACACAAACACATTGGTATGTATTGTGCATCTTACACACACACACACACACACACACACACACACACACACACACACACACACACATATATACACACACATATATACACACACAAAACATACACACACAACTCATATTTATTTACTCACTAGTCTCAGCCAGGCCAAAGGGGTTACACTTATGAAGGAATAAACACTGAGACATAAACATGCCCGAGCTTACAGCGCTCCCCTGAGCTGCGTCATCCTGTTTTATTTATTCTCAAAGACAAATGATTGAGCAGCACAGGCAAATATTGTTTCTAGAGAGCATCCCATATGAGTTTTTCTCACACATACACACACACACACAGCAGGTGAGTGCAGGCGCATCTGGGACGGCCATACCTAACCGTATGCATGTATGTGAGAGGGATGGTTTTCTCTCCTCTCGCCCAGGTCCAGGTTCAGATGAGTCTCATTAACCATTGTGCCGTGTATGATCCGGGCAAAGAGCGTGACATTTTAATCACAAGTTCCAATTAGTGAAATCATACTCTGAGTAAATGCAGTCTAATGCTAGCATCTAATGTTGCTGCCCACAGCACAATAATTAGAAGGGAAACCGCTATTCCCGAGGGACCAGGGATGTTTTCTACTGCTTTTCTCTTACAGTAACTATCGATACGCAGTGAGGCAAAGCCGTGTACCTGTGATCTACATTTATGAGACACCTTGGGGCGCCCGCAGATAGTTTGTTGTTCCACGAGCACTTCAAACTGTGCCGATGAGAAGACAGGAGCTAACAATATAGGGTACAGGATCCTCTGGGTGCAATTATACAGTCTCTCTCTTTCTCTCTCTCTCTCTTTCTCTTTCTCTCTCTCCAAGAAGAGGATGGCTTTAGCCGAGGGGACACCCCCATGAGTGAAACAATTTAGTTGTCATGACTATGTGACAGGATCCAGTCCTCTCTGTAATTCAGCCAATCCCAAGAGTGGAAAGATAATAGTGTCCAGCCCTGAGGACCCAATAAATCAATCAGATCCAACACAGTCCTCAGGTCGGGAGATTGCTGATAGCCTCTCGATGATAAAAAAAGGGGAAAAAATACATTACTTTGTGATTTTCACACGCTCTGTGCAATTTTTCATGGAATGACATCAGCCACAAACTGTTAATATAAGGCACTCTAAAGGAAGTGTGTAAACACGTGCACTTAAAGGGAGGTGTGTAAACACGTGTTCTATTCTGATGTATTCTGTATTCTGTGCAGGTAAGACCAACTGTTACACTCTCAGCTGAGCTTTCTTTTCGTCAAGACAATTAACTGTTGGCGGTGTGAAAACTTCATTTCTGCCACTTTCATAAACATGCCAGTTGTAATGTTCACATAGCGAAATGTTTTATGAGTATCCTAAAACTGGGTTTCTGGAAAAAGTAGTGATGATGGTTTATAAATGGAAACAGACTGCTCTAGAAACAGCCCCAGTGTTCATTGACTTTATTCTCATACTGATAGAGACATGCCCACTCTCAGGCGAAACTGTAATTAAGAAAAGGAACATTTTCTCCACAGAAATAAGAGTATAAAAAAGCCACCTCTATATTGCCAGGTTTATTAGAAACTGACGAGCAATGGCATGATTTAGACAAAAAAAAAAAAAAAAAGGTCCACATTAGAGACGCTGAAAATGGTTACGACCTCATTTGACATCTAATAATAAGGTGAGTAGCGATGAGAGGCAGAGCGGTACTGTGTGTCTCAGTGTGAGAGAACAGGGAGGGAGGCATTGAGCTAACAAGGACTGGCAGTGCCCGTTCAGGCCCACGCTCAGACCTGTGGGCCCCCTCCCGGAGGACTGGGGTGAGGGTGTGTGCGGGGGTGTGTGTGCATGGGGGGTAGGTAGGGTGGCTGGTGCTGGCGTGGAACGCCCGCCCATGCTGGGGAAATGTCATGTGGGAGGGAAGCAGTGGAAGCGGAGTAGCACACTCGCGCGCACACACACAAACACACACACACACACACAGACACACACACACACACAGACACACACAGACACACACACACAGAGACACACACACACACACACACACACACAGACACACACACACACAGAGACACACACACACACACACACACACACAGACACACACACAGACACAAACACAGACACACACACAGAGACACACACACACACACATACACACACACACACACACACACACACACACACACACACACAGAGACACACACAGAGACAGACACAAACACACACACACACAGACACACACACACACAGACACACAGACACACACACACACACACACACACACACACACACACACAGACGCGCGTGGCCGCCGCCACACGGCTATCTGATCAGCATAACCTCACTGTCACAATGTGGACGCCGTGGGGGCATGACGAGGTCTCTGATAGGGCCCGATCATGCCACACACACACACACACACACACTCTCACAAGCACACACAAACAAATACACAAGCACACACACACACATATTATACAAACACAACAACAATGAACAAATAGCACCAAAAACATCCAAAGGGATAGGATTACAGTTGCATATATTCACTTCTTAAAGATCTTAAACATTAAGAAGTATAATTAAGTATTACACCCAAACAAAATCATCACAGTATACTCTCTAAAAAAGTGCTACTGAATATATTCTCTAATGTCACAGCGTATTGCCTGCAGATTAAGTAGTTTTAGGGAGGGAGAGAGAGACAGAGAGATTATTTGCAGAAAAGCTACAAGGGCATCAGCCATCAATCATGAGCATCAAATCACGGCCATGGACTGCTGTCGCTGCCCATTACCACTGAATTCATTTCCCTCAATTAATTCAAACTCTAACCCCTTGGCAGCTATGGGGTATATGCTTTTTGGTTAAATCCATTCGCATACCTATTTGTCAAAAACGCAGCCAGTGACAGAGCTGTAATGCACATTCATTATGCCAGTGCGAAACAACAGGCCACATACATCATTAATTAACTCAATATTTGGAGTAGGGGAGCGAGAGGGATACCGTTTGGGTGCAAATATTTCTCCTGAGCTGGTGTGTGTGTGGAGAATGAAACTTTTACAATCAAGCAGGCTCACATAGGTCTCAGAAACGACGCATTTTCTTTTGAAACAAATCTGATCCCGTGATGTCAGGATACTTTGCCACAAGAGAGAATAACACACACATAGCATGACGTGCACACTCAGTCTCTGTGTGCCTGTGACTAATGTTAGAGTGACATAACCTATGACAGTGTGAATATTTTGCATATACTAATAATGAATAATTTAGCAGGTGAGAACAAACTAGCACACTTACTCTTTCAGGGCATGCTTTGTGACATGCGCAGGGTTAAAACAAAGATAAAGGACAGAGTAGAAAGAAAAAGAACAGAAAATGGTAATGTGTTATTAAGAGTTGTCATGCCTATTCGTTCAGTTTAATAATATTATCTTTATGTACATCATTGCAATCAAGGACACTCAGATCTCAGCTCATCAAAGAGGATGTATCAGACACATTTCCTCTTGTAACCCAGTACCCCATCCTCTTTTTGTCTTTTGTTCATAGATGAAAAAAGAAAACAGAATGAGAAACATCTGTCTTATCACGGATGATATTACAGAATCAAGGCGTCGAAATGGATAAAGAATTGCTTCTCTAAATCTGGTGTTTAAATTAATTAACTGTAAACACGATCTAATTTAAGGATATTATTTGAAAGCGTAATTGCCCACTGGGATTAAAATGGACTCTGTCGGATCGGCAGTCTCCCTACTGGGCAGCCACCTTGCAGAAAACCGCACCCCTCCAGTGCCTTAAGATTAATATGCATCTTTGAGAGGCAAAGACTTAATCTCAATTCTTAAAGGACACTTCCATGAAAGCACACTTGGAGAGAGAGAGACGTCCTCACCTCGCCTCGCCACCAGGCTGCGATTGGACTGCTGTGTCCACCGTGCAGAATCCATGATTACAATTTTTTATTTTTTTTCATGTGTGCGATTCCAATCGCTTTTAGCGTCCAGCGCGGGGGAGCGTTTCAGCGTGCATATTAATTACACCCAGGCTTTGTCGTGCGAGAGCCTCGGCCGTGGTCATGCTGGCTAAGCTGGCTCATTTGAACCGGGATCCCGGCTTCTCCTGCCTGCTGTGCCCATCAGGGCTCTCCGACGGGAGGCTGTGGGAGCTGTGGAGATAGTAGGCTTGGTGCGATTACAGCTAGCGCCACCAAAAGAAATAAATACCAATTTTCTCACCCCCGTACACCTGCCGACTCCTACGTTTTTAATAGTTTTAAGAGGGATTAAAAGCATGGTAATTAGACTGATGTGTTCGTGCATTAGCAGAGCGTCGTGGAACGGATCTGAAAGTTAGAGCTTCCTCTCCCGGGTGCTGGTGTCACGGACAAATGATTCTGAATCGAACTGCTGTTGTTTTCTCACATCAACAACACCCCCCATCCCCCTCCCCCTTCCTCACACACAACTCTCACTTGTGTTTCTCTCTCTTGTAGACTGAACATATTGAGGTCACCCTTTTTATAGAGTGGATTAAGTTCCAACTAGAATTTGTACATACTGCAGCCACAACATCGGTCTCAACATTGAGTGTGTTCATAAAGGCTTTGAGTGTGATGTGTGTTTTGATCTAAATACAGAGGTGGACTGTCTACATCTTGGCTCCATATCTCTAAGAAGAGGCCAGGATGAGATGACTTCAGTCTGTCTTCAGTTCATTCAGAGGATAGAGGGCTGGGAATCTGAGGTGATGACATGAGGTGGGACAGCAGACTGTGACAGAGGTGCAAGGGTCTGACAAAAGGTGTGTGTGTAGGGGGTAGGGGGGGGGGGGGGGGGTGTAATCATTTCACAAGCTTCTTAAGATCAGTAGTGCCCTCCTAAAAAAAAACACATACATGTCATGTATGTGTAAACTTCGCAGTTGCTTTTTCAGACACCACTGACCGACAACAAGAGATTTTCAGGTGTGCTCCACAGCCATATCAACATAATGCCATACTGTAACATGACTTCAGGTGTGCTCCACAGCCATGTCAACATAATGCCATACTGTAACATGACGATGTCTGTGGGATGGTGCCTGCCTAAAAGAGATGAAGCAGTTCAAAGCTGAGATCATGCAGTCAGCTGAAAGCCATGGTTTCCCCATTATTTTCAGAAGTATCATTCCCTCAGTTGATGTGCACACTGGAACATGCTTTACACTACCTAACATTTGTTTTCTATGAGTGGATAGTGGACTAGAGGTATATTGTTCTGTAGCTCCGTAATGCCACAGAGCAAATATAATATAGTCTGTTCAGTTGCTCAAGATTAATGGCACAAGCAAAGGTAGAGGGCACGACTTCCTAGGTAAATAGAGAACCCTGTTCTGTTCAGCTCTGTTCTTGTGATAATTACAACCTCACTGGTATCCGTGCACATCTGTTATCATTACTGTCATGAAGTTTTTGTTTGTTTAAAAATACACACACACAGCGACCCACTGTTCGTCTGGTCCAACAGGCATGTAGTGGCAGCATGTAGTATAAAACAAGCCGTAAGCACAGGCAACTCAGTCCAGTCAATTTGTAAGAATTGATTCCGATTCACACTGCATGTGTGATATGGAAGCACTTGAACAACTTTGCTGGGGTGTTTTTTTTTTTGATAGCTCAGCAGAAAGCATGTGATAGTTTACCTTGATGAAGTAGAGCAGGCCCGATTTAACGAACAAGGGGGGGGGGGGGGTCACCTTTGTTTCTTGGGGTGACAGACTGTACGAGGGGGGAAAAAACACACACAAAACACACACACACACACACACACACACACATACCCATACACAACCACAGATTTTTCTTACTGCCACATGCCTCTTCCTAATAATCAGATTTCTCATCCCTCGCCATAATAGAGGCCGTGCTGCACCTCATTACCATATCTGGCCAAGGGGAGGAGAGCAGCACTAGTGTGGCTTTCCCTTGGTGAAGATGAGAACAGAGAGCCTGGCTTCTCTCGCCTGGGCTGTTTTGCGCATACGTCGGAAAATTGTCTTACAGATATGTAAATGATTCGGGCGAAAATGAAATGCTAAAGTCTACACCATTAGTTTTCCACTTCATAGTCTCCACATGGGGCTGTTAGTGGGATAATGTACCATACAATACATGCTTTACTTTTAATTAATAGGAAAACGTATTTTGAAATGAATATTAAATGTAGATTAATCTGAAAAATCTCTAAGCTCTGTAGTCTTTTTTTCTAATTTAAGGCTCTATTACATTGCAAGAAAGGGAGTCTTTTAGCAGTGAAGGCTTTATAAATATTTATAATCAAAAAGCATGAAATTGTTTCAGGGAAGCGAGAGAAATTAAAAGTGTAGTCTCAAAAACAAAAGAGCAACGTTAAAAGGACATAAATTGCTAAAAGAACAAGGCAAAGAAGGTACAAGGAGATCCTGGATCAAAGGAAGGGGTAGAAGATGGTAGCTGGTGTGGACGAATCAAGACATTCAGTTCTTTGGTCACCACGTGTTTTGACCAAATAACACTAACATCTAAATTCTGAAATAATAATACATACAAATTCCAGATTCATAGCAATTCATGGTCATTTACAAATAATATGGAACAGTGGTAGAGTGAGAGGTCTATATTCACACTGTGGCAGTGTTATTGTAGCTACTATGGGACACGAATATTAAGTCCATTGCTGGTACATGGTAGGTATGCCGTAACACATCTCCTCACGCGCTCAGTCCCCTGTGCACCTTTGGTTTGTGCCATGAAACCAAACCGAATTGACAGGAACCCAGCAGTGCTCTGGCTTTGATGCACATGTCACAATGGCTCTGAAGTCCTAAACAATTCCCTTTTGATCTCGTCCGACTTACGGCACAAAGCAAAAGCAAAAAGGACAGCTATGTCACTGCACCCCTCGCACCTCCCCCCCCCCAAAAAGGCTTCGCCCCCTGCACCCACTCTGCTCCCCACAAATGCCAACCTTTATTGTATGGGAGTATCCAGGTTAAGGCAATCTGCACTCCTAACATTTTATTCCTCTTCTCTTTTTTTCCAACCTCTTCTTTCGCCACCTCTTCCCTTCATGGTTCCCTTCACCCCTTCACAGCCCTCCGTGTGACTGAGCAAGGTGTCCTCATCTTGCTCATGTGGGATCTTGGTCATGGGGTTTGCTATGAAGTTCACTCGCTTCCTCGTTGAGTACTGCTGCGGCGCTTCCCTGTTGCGCTTGTCTCGCTGTCAACATAAGGTGACGAAGCATTTGGCAGAAGTGTTAAGTGACACATTAGCCGTTTACATCAGCTCCAACAATTAATGCATGTTAATTCTTAATTATGCTAATTTCATCTGAAACAGGCTGTGAGGTTAGCACAGGACGGCTGTCTCGGGCTGAAACTGACAGACGCGATGTTGTCTCCACACTCTTGAGCTTCAACTCTACTGTCATCTTCAGATCTTTAGTGGGTAAAGCCTCAGTATGATCTCCACTCCATAGACCTGGTGTGGTTCTAACACAGATCCTGTTGATGTGGGATAGACAGCCCCCATCTGAATACCCTCTAGTTAAGGCAACTCCCTATGCAAAACAGTAAATGTAGGTGACAACATTCACTTCTCCAAATGATGCTCCTATAGGTTTCTCTCATTATGTCACAATGCTCAAATTAAATATAGCCCCGCGCTGTTTGTTTGTCAGCTCCGCGGCTCCCCGGATGAGTTCTGCACTAGACCTGTTCATTATGTTTCTGGGCGTCTTAACCGCAGCGGTTGCGCTGGGAGGGCTGGGGGAAGAGAAAACAGTGCTCTCTGCCAAGGAAGGTGGCAGAGGGAATATTTCACCTGACACGAGACGAGTGAGGCGCGTGGCACAACCAGCCACGACTGGGCCATTAAATATATGTAAATGAAGGGAAACACAAGAGAGCAGGGGCATGATTGCACGCACAAGGGAGAAATGGATCCTGGGTAGTGATTCATTTATTTGATGATGCCTCTAGTGAGGAATTTTAGGTCACAAATGTAGTGACAGGATGACAAATCACCATTTTAAGGAATTTACTGGGAATCATTAACGAACAATTGTCAGGTAGTTTATGGCAGGCCAGAGAAGACGGAATAAATGTAGATCTTCTTCCTTATCTGAGATGAATTATTAATTGTCTTTTTTTGTAAATGCTTCCATGGTGCTTGTCTGATTGGGTGTAATGCATGGTGTAGTTCTACCCAAATTGTAAATTCATTTAGGAGAGGATTCTGCACAATTAAATTGCCAGTCGGCGGGAGGTGGAGAAATGAACTCGGAGGCGGATAGGGAGAGAGGGAGGCGTGTAGTTCAGCTTTCACATGAAAGCACCTACCCGTATCATCCCTGCTGTGTTTCGATTCAAAAAGTTTGGAGTTTGTGTCCTATTTAAAGGAACAGAGAAAAAGTGGAGGAAAGGCCTATTTGAACAAATTCACAGAAAAAAAGATATTTGAGCTGCGAGTTCTTACTTAACACACATTAGCTCGCTATCTCCATCACATTTTCCGGCAGAATTCAATACCATCACAGAGCATACACATTTGTGCTGTGTTATAACCTAAAATATCAATTATAAGTTGTACAACACATGAGAAATCCATTCACAGTTGTCATTTTCACTTGGCGAATATATTGCAATATACTGTATATGTCTATTCAGAAACAGAATACTAAGGACAGTGACATCACTCGTTCTGTTTTCACAGTAATTTGACATCTTCATACAGTACATCACACTTTTAGCCTGTTACCTCACAGAAGCACGCAGCCTCTAAGTGGAATGTGACTTGCTGTCTTATCTCCCTGACACTATTAATTACTTCTTTAATTATGGCCGTGATTATACATTAAGGTACAAAAAAACATAAGACATTGGCTTTTAAGTGAGACAGATGTTGCAACAAGAGTTTCTGTCAGGCCTGTCGTGCCCGTCTGGGCCGTTGTCTTTGAGCTGGGCTTAAAGCACTGATAAGACTGAGCGGAGCTGACAGGACGAGCGGTGGCTGTGTACATTAATCAGACAGAACCCCCCCCCCTCCCTCCCCATTCCCCTCCTGGGCCTGCAAGAGCAACTCTCTGCCGTAACTGTGGTAGGTGTGACAAATGTCTCTGGTCGAACCACACAGCTTTTAGTGCACTCAGATATGAGGATGTCAGTCACTAACACTTGTAATGACAGAGGCCCAGACGTCCCTTAGCAAGGCCCTGCCAGGGGGGTTCAGATTCCTCCAAATCTGAGGAGAGCTTCATCCAAAAATGGAGGCAACCACAACGGTTCTGTGAAAAATGAAGGCAAGCACGATGGTACTGTGGTCACTGTGCAGAGGTGTTAGCTCTGCTACCACACAACAGAAAACAAACACACTAACAAGACTGTGCAAGCAGATTGAGTAAACTGGAGGGGAAAGAGAATGGCCTCTGAAGCTGGGACTGGAAACATTAACTCACCGTATGAAAGCGTGGACCCACTTAGTAACAAATGAATGAAGTGAATCTCCAAAAAAAATCTGAATTCACTGACCAGTTTGCACAGCTTGATGACTAAGGGCCGTATTATTCACACGACACAAGGCGCCATTTAATGCTGGGATCTGAGAGCGCCTGCCTGGGCCGGGGGAGAGGCTGCAGGAGGAGTCCTCTGCCACCCCAACCCCTTGAGCAGCACTCGTGAACACCGTGATTTATGCTGTGCAGGGGCAGAGCACCCACATCAGTCTCCCCTGGCCCAGGAATAAATTAAATCAAATATCACAGTGGGGCAACTTGGAGCTCGTCGGATAGATCTGGGTTATTTTGCTCACAAGTTTCAACCCCCCTTCCTAAATTAATTACATGAGTGATTACTTTGCTCAGAGAAGAAACAATTGCCGTGCCGAGGTCTGGCTTGTAACACAACAGCCCTATCGCAGCTTAGTGGCGCACACCCAGGCCTATTTTTACTTGGAGGTGGCTTGCTGAGTTTCACACTGCAGCACAAAAAGAGAGCGAGCAAGCGAGAGAGAGAGCGCGAGAGAGAGAGAGAGAGCACATCTAAATTGGATGCTAAAATTGGTATCTTCTCTTTGGAGAAAGGAAGGGGGGGGGGGGGGGGGGGCGGGGGAGTTAGCGTAGGTGAGAAATCATCAATTTCTCTGTCTTCCTCCTTGCCCTCTCCCTCCAGTTGTGGCCCAAACTGATTTATTGATTATTTAATGGGGTGGTTAATCACTTGTCAAGAAGTCCAAGTTGGCACTAGGCTGAAATACATCATACGCTTCTCTTAAAGAATCATTTGAATAATTACATTCTCAAGCCTTAAGTGGCTGCATGACCACCCAGACTAATTTTCCATTTGTTCATTTTTTTTCTTTTTGGTGGCTGTTAATATTGAAAAAAGACTGTAACGATGCTCTGATAAATTGTACAGTCAGTGCATTGCTTGTGCAGCGGCTTAGGAGAATACACTTCTTTGAGCTCCGCAGAGGAAATACAGCCATATAAAAGCAAACAGCATACTTGTCAGCCTCTGAGTAACCTATGACCTGTTTGTCTTTCCTCTTTAGTCGAAGTCACAAATGAATGCATGAGCAACCCTGGTAATGTTCACACAATGCATCAGATGCAAGCGGCATGTACCATGAAAGTGACTGTGAGCATCTTTCCAGATAGTGGCCAATTTCATGCTGCTCTGGACACTGGCTTTAAGTACAATCTCACTGTCGTTATGCTGCACTAGGTGAGGTCTCCACACACGCAAGTAGTGGCGAAAATGATTTGCTAATGGCTTTTTAAAATTATAATTACATTTCATCTCTAATAAGTAATTATTGCCTATTGATAACCTGATCGACTCTCATTTTTTTGGTTTGCGGAAGACGATAAATCAATTGAGAAATCAACCAGGCAGCCTGCTAAAGCTCAAAACAATCAATGACGCAAGCAAGGCATGTTTGCACTCTGGACAACACCACTCATCAGAGCCTAAACGGGGTTAACTCATTTATGTCACTAAACCTCTCTAAATTTCAAGTAATTGCACCACGTTTTTTGCAGTATTACCTCTGCAAACCCCCAAGTCTTTAAACACACATGACATTAGATAGCCAGCAACTGACAACCTATTTCAATATCAATCAACGATCAATGCATGGAAAAGCCCTTACTGGCGGGGACTAGAACATCTCACCATCTCCGCACTCTTGGCTTTTACCTCTCCATTTTCAACACCGTGTAGACTGTGAGTGCCTTGCAGCTTGCTTAACCCCTGCTCTGGATAGCTGCCGTGGCAAGTATCATCGCCTGTTGACCCGGCAGCACTTTTTTAGTGAGCGGCAGTGCAAAGGTCTGGAGATCAGGGACTAGGCGTAGTAATGGGCGGCGGCCTAATTGTGTGTTCTTTGTAGGGCTGAAGTTATTGGCAGCTGCCACTGTACGAGGCGCTCCGGCGTCACCCGGCAAAGCTAACCAGAGCACACTAATTGCAATGGCCTTTTCATCATCCTGAATCAACCACTTTCCTACAAGCCCAGGGAAACGGCATCCCCTCAGACCATTAGTGGAGAAGTGAAGGTAACCGCCGGTGGAAATGAGCCCCCCCCCCCCTGTTTTTTTCTCTCACCCCCCCCCCCTTTCCCTTCTTCTCTCAGACAGCCACGGCAGACTCTTCATCTCTCTCTCTCTTACACACACACACACACATCCACCCATACAAGCTAGGCGAGCATTTAGCGAAAAATGCCCATTGACCTCTCCTCCCTCTCTCTGTACCTGAAAGGCATAACCCGATTTTACCAGTCATTTAAGAGGGTACTTGGCGGAGAGCAGGGGGCACGTTGTTGGCTGAGGGTAGGGCAGGGGGTGTTGGGGGGGTACAGAGTGGAGCGGGGAAGGTTGGAAAGTTCAGTGGTACTGGATGGCAAAGGCAGGCAGGCAACTGGTCCTCCTGACAAGAGATCAATACTGTCCTCCGAGTGGACTGGAGTCAAGCTGCTGGGTCTGACAGGGGGGCGCATGGCGTAATTGGATCAGGGGGTGTGGAGCGTCACCCCACCCCCAGCCTCCACCCCCCCTCCACCCACCCCGGCACTGTCACAGCTGTCAGATGTCATCCCTGAGCACCGGTGTCACCGCAGGAGGGTGGTGGCCCTCTGCCTGCCTGTCCCTTGCCCCCATGCAAATGTCCACTTAGCAGATGAATGCGGCCGATATTAGGCCCATTCTTCATGCTTTTATGCAAAAGGAAAAGATCTGTGTCATTTGAGAATTTCATGGAAATAAACTCGCCATTTATTGACTGCAGGAAGAATGAAACAGCCTGTAAAAAGTGGAAATGATTCGGTTCAGCTTATTAAAATGGGGTGGGAGGGATGGTGGTGGTGGTGTTGGTAGGGGGGGGAGAGGCCCTTGAAGAACAAACAATGAGAGAAGATGAGGATCAGAAGAAATCAGAAAGGTGCAGCTTATGAGCTGAAAGCAAAAGGGAGAAATGTCAATGCAGATTCAAAAATGTCTATCAGTGGCTTGCAGTGGTCCCCTGTCCAGAGGAAAACACCACTAAATGTCTATCAGTGGCTTGCAGTGGTCCCCTGTCCAGAGGAAAACACAGCTAACGGCAGCCTATAGCAAACTGGAACATTGTAGGTCTTAAATGTTTTCTAATTATGAATCCAAAGATCCAAAAATAAGAGTTTAAGTGAATATTTTCTAAGTACACAGGCCTTCATTTTAAGGGATTCTTTAAAAGATTCATGAGAGTCATAAAAGATTCAACAAAACATAAACACAGCCATGGGATTGGAAATATGTAAGGCCTTAGTACACAAGGGGAGATCTCACAAAGAGATGTGCAGAATTGTGCTGACCATGACTAAAATGCTTTTCTCGTTCCAACACTTGGTAAGTGGTAAAGTAAAGTTCCTTTTTTTCCATCAAAGGAACTAAATACTTGTGGAATTACTAAACATCATACGACTGAGAGAGAGAGAGAGAGAGGGAGAAGAGAAGAATCTTCTATCTAGCAGGCATCAGAGCTGAGTGGATTAGAGCCTGGTTGAACATTAAAAGGGAATCCATATGCAAATTTACAACGCCAATTAGAAGACACTGTTTGTGATGTAATCCTTCAAGAGATTCTCTGCCCTCCATTTCCACATACTTAATCAAATTAAAAGCTTAGGCCGATGCCATTGTGAATGATACACCATTCAATTTCCTTTAGCTTGGGCGAATTATAAGGCTTTTTTTGTTGCCATTTATTTTAAGTCACATGACAGTGGAGACCACTGCTCAAATTAGCAGCATTCTGGGAAGAAAGGAACACAAAGAAAGAAAACATTCTTCATTTCACTGCAGTGGTCTCAGTGGTCATGGAGTATCTAATGTGCAAACGCTGGGAGGGTATCAAGGCTAAGAGGCGGGAATTGAAAGGGGAAAGGAGAAGCATGTCTGTTGTCTGTAGCATAGTGGGTAGACATGGGTTTGTGGCTGAAAGAGGATTTCTTTAAAGCACTGTGGTGGTGAAGTCTGGTGGTCTCGCACAGCACACTGCGGTGCCTGAATCACCGTCGCTTGGCTCTGTGTCAGCAGACCTCCTCTAGCAGAGACCACATGTTCACCTCTGCCTTCTCTACGCTCCACTGGCCCAGAGGATGTGCTTAACAAATGGGGGGAAGGAACAGAGAGAGAGAGAAAAAGAGAAAGGGAGAAGGGGAGAGCGAGAAAGAGAGAGAAAAAGAGAAAGGGAGAAGGGGAGAGCGAGAAAGAGAGAGAGAGAGAGAAGGAGAAATCTGTGAAAACTTCAGGGGCTGTGGCTGGCCTGTGCTAAGTGATCTGTATTCCCTGTGAATCTGCCGTTTCCCTAACCCTGTGAAATTAACAGCACCTCCTGACTCGCCGCCCCTTGACCTCACACATAATGCCAAATTCAAAAAGCACCATGCATGAGTGTGCCTGTGTAATGCACAGAGCCCCCAAAACATCCACGTCAATGTTTTCATTAAACGGGCCCTGCAGACGCAACACTGCCTTCTTGAGCCAGAGGCCACAATATGAACACAAAATAACAGAGCTTCAAAGACACGGGCTGCAGTAACATTTTTTCCCCCCATTTTTCATTTTCATAGACTATGGCCAGGTTTATTTTCTTTGTTGTCAAGGTTGCATATAATGCTATACTGACTTTAAATGCCCTTTTTTGATACTCCCTATAATGGGCTGCTCGAACACCACATATTTGACAGGATGTGAAAGTTTTTGTCTTTTTTTTTCTCAACAAGGATATTGAGGAGCATTAAAACTGAGGAGGTGTGTGTGCGGGGAGGGCTGGTCAGGGATGGTGTTTAGTGAAACATAATTTCCCAGATACCACCTGGAGTATGACAGCAGACAAGATAAGGGAACAAGGCTTCCTGGAGTCTGGCGCAAAGTAAAGATTGGCAGCTGGAAGTGCGGCTTACGGACTGACCTACACAGAAGCCCTCCTCACCCGTGACTCATAATCACCACTCAGGGGGAGCCACGTGCCTCTGTAAAAGGCAGCGGCAGCCATTAGGGAGGTGCTTAAAACTCCACTTAAATATCACTTTATAGGCTATTACTTAAACTATGGTTTGGTATTTAAATGACACTTTCAGGGGGCCTTTTCTCCACGTTTGGTAATTCTGCTGCTTACCAGCAGAAGAGAGGATTGGGGCTCCAATGTGACAAAGAGGGCCAAAACAGGAAGAGCTGCGATAAGTTGTAATATAAGCCAAGCCTTATCCTGATGCCATTATATGACAACAGGGAAATGGTATTTCTATTTATGAAGGACGTAAATAAAATAGCTTGTTTTTTTGTTTTTTTTAAAGGTTGCATTTTTGACAGGCATTGCGGCATATTATCACAGGCTAGTACTCATCTAAATCTACTTTTCTCACATAAACATACGTCATATGACGGGCAACGACAGCACTTTATTTGCTGTCTTTTTTTCTTTCACTTGCTTGTTTGTGTGACGCCCACCCCTGCTAGTCCGCTGATGGCAGGAAATGGCGAGCCCGAGTTGTGTGTGTGTGTGTGTGTGTGTGTGTGTGTGTGTGTGTGTGTTGGGTTGTGTATGAGCATAGACTGGTCCCCTAGCAGGATGAGCTTGGATCAGTGGAGACAGAGGCTACCCCGGGGTCAGCCGCCACCATGCCGCCCCTGATGTGATGTGGAGCTGGGGTGATGGTGTGTGAATAAGGGGAGCGGATGGTGCATCCCGTCATGGCCGCGGCCGAGCAGCTCAACCATTTACAGATGGTTGCCCGCAAACCTCACTCCGAGCGGGAGTGTTCTCTGTCTCTCTGCCTGGGTGTGCTGACACACACAGCAAGGATGTCTTCAACCCGTCTGCTCCGAGGTGACACATGGCTAAATCACTGTAAGCATGTTTATGGCTGCCGAGGCTGATTTCTGTTTGGTCACAGAATAAGGCACATTTATTACTGGTCACGACTTAGAAATAATAATAAGAAGCATCCTTAGAAAGTGCTGCTATCTGCTATGCATTTGCATCATCAGGTTTTTGTGTCGTCCTTTCTTATCGCCTTGTTAACTTAGTGTTATTTTATCATTTCAGGGTAAAATTACTTTTGTGTATATATATATAACCGCCAATTAATGAAACTGGCCTCCATTCTGGTGGCAAAGACATCACTGGCTGACATTTGGCACCTGTTATATGTTAAGACGTCTGATGTGTTGCAGACATCCACCAAGCCATTTGAGAAACAATGAAACTCAGGGAGAGCAAGATGAGGTGAGCCAATGTATCTCACCGCTCGGCAGTTCAACCGAAATACCAAGGGCAGGTGGGGAAACCGTGAAGGCGAGGTTAGAAGTCAATCCACATATTTGTCAGACCTGTCACAGAGTCCATCAACCAGCCAATCACAAGCTGCCTAATTAGACAGTTACATCCCTTCCTTTAAAGAACGAGTAAAAAAAAAAAAGAAGAAGAAAAAAAGAGAAAAAAGGCACCAGAAAGGAAATGATTCCAAGTGACTTGAGCACAATGTGTGGAGTTAATGGGGTGAGGGACTGTATCCTTAAACCTTCCCCCAGTCTGAGCACACGTTCACTGTGATCTTACTTTAATGTTGCCATGAGTGAATGGACATATGAGGCTCTTAATCGAAATCATTAATTTAAGTAGAACTGTTTCAACCAGACGGAGCTGACAGTCCTCCATGTATCTCTTGCACCCTTAAGCATGACAGTCTCCTCATTTCAAATAATTGCTCCACGTGGTCTTACTGAAAAGGAAAAAAAAAAGAAAAACAGAATTTACATTTCTCTCATGTGTACAGCTGAATCTTGTGGAGGGCCTTGAACAAGCATGTGTCCACGCCCAGAATGCAATATGAGAACTTGGGAATATGGGAAACCTCTTTGAGAAAGAAAAGATGGTTGAGGGGAATTTCTATAAGTTGGATGACACCCTCTCTCTCTTTCCCCTGTCGAATGAATTCATATCCTCTGTTTATCATTCATATCGATGTTTATGCATAATCACATCGCACAATATATAATTCAGTTTAATCAACAGGCTTTATCTCCGGCAAACGCAGTTTCTGTCAGTTTGTCTAATATGAGGAAGGCCATGGGGGAAGGCTTGTCAATGTTTGCCAGTGAGTTTGCTCAAGGATGAGAGTGTGATGAATCTCCCACCTCTCTATATATATGCAGGGGACTTGATTTTAATTCACTGTAAAAAAAAAAAAGGATATGCCGCATACAAAAGCCTAGCATGGCTTTGAAACTCTTAAACATTTTTTCTACCACAGAAAGGTTGAATTAAAGATTTAACCGTCTTACTATATGCAAAAAGAGCACGTCTCCTTCTTTATTAACCTCTATTGTCTTCTGACTGAGCCTCAATCCTTTCTTAACAGTGAAAGCAAACATCAATACGGTGTATTCTCTGCACATATTCTCCCCTTCACCAATGCATTATTTCCAGAATAAACCTTAAAATCCTTATTTGCTTTTTGTTTATGGAGATTTTGCATGCCAACAAAGGGGCCTGCAATTCATGGTGGAATTCCAAAGTGGAAGGGGGGAAAAAAATTATGATTTGGATAAACTGCATGGTTCATTCCACATTAATTCTTTATTCAACTGGCATATCATGGAAATTTTAACAGTCATAGCAGATTAACCTCGTGTGTGCTTTCTCTGCCACTCTCTCTTGATAGATTTACATGCATCAGGATCAGAAATGGCTGTTTGGAGAGAGACAGACGCTTCTTCTCATTCCACCTATTTCTCACCAGGCTGACCTCCTCCTTGTGAAATAATCACAACTGTTATGTTGGAATATTTAGGCATTAATAATGAATTGCTGGAGGTTTGGGGCATTTTCTATTCAGATATAAAGACCGGGTGACCTTCTGTTCCCTGCTCCTCACCCAGTCACTCAGAGAGAAGGTGTATGGTCACAGCTGTGTGGCAGCCTACTGCTGCAAAGGAACAGGATGGAGGAGAGAGGAGATCAAGGAATATCATGGACATCCGTCACATCATATATTTGGGGGCAAAATGAGACATTTATTTATTGGGGCGAACAGACAGAGGTGTAGCTCTGTAGGGATCCTTTCCATAGTATTACCCTTATAATAACATTTACGAGCCTGTCAGTGGCTACAACCAGCAGTTTACGTGCCTGCTTACTCCATAGGTTTCCATAGTAAAGCCGTTTTGCAGTTGCTGGTTTTAGCGTTCTGACTGGATGATTCTGATTGTTTTTCACCCTAATCTGGACCCAAAAGGTTCTAAAAATAGGCTGCAGGTTGAAAAATCCCCAAATTTCTCTCTAAGTCTGTGAAGACTGCCTTGTTGGATAGGAAATCTGAGAATATATTGTATTCATAAGGCATACCATGGGCATATTATTAGACTCAGTCCATCGTCTGTGAACATGACCACAAGTCCACTGCCTTTACACTGATTAACTGACAATTAACACTGATGAATATTTAATACTTGCGGTTATATAATTCCATTTAAAGTACATTTAAGCCCTTTAATGTCTTGCAAGCAGTCTGGACAAAAGAGCAAATATCATTACATTTGCATAGCAGAGATATACTGTATCTATAGTTTGGAGCAAGAATCTGAATATTAATCAACTACCTACCATAACTGTCCTCGATAGAAATCACACAAACAATTGCCATTTTTATGTTATTCCTGTTTTCTATATTCTAGGTGGTTTAAACTGCACATCATATAGCATGCTCAAAACACTGTTAATTCTACACAAATACATATGCCGCATGCATACATATATTTTCTTAAAACTATTGTTTTTGCAGATGTCCCTCAGTATGTCCTTGGGCCAAAGTTGTTGACAGCTGGAAATGGTGGGTGTCAGAGGAGCACTACCGTCCCAGTGATATGGCTGCTCACAATATCCTCACTACTTTACCCAAATTTGTAATGGTGTGTCCAGACGGACACAATATTCAACTAGGGGAGTATGGCTGCATATGCAGTGTGGCGCCTGAGATGTGGACTGGCAGATAGCAATCCATTGCAAAAATATGAAAATCACCACGGATTCTTCCCTAATAAATAATCAGACACCCGTTGGGGGAGATATGAGCGTGGCTCTCCATTTGCTGATACACATTGTCTGTGGCAGCAAGGAGAGATCACCTTGAATGTGTGGAGGAAGATAACTGCCGGTGTGAGTGAGTCCAGCACAAGTTATTCACACCGAACAGGGAGTCGAATAGGATAGATCTAATTGACTCTTAACAGTTTGCAGGGGTTGGGACGCCGGTCCCAGGGTAATCTCCATAAGCCAGGCTTACAAGGCCAAACCACAGTGGGCTGCGGATTGATGCTGACTCGTCCGCCACATCAATTACAGCCCGCTGCTTCATTTGGGAAGGAATCCGGAGCGGTTATCTGATTGGGGGGCGCTCCTGGCGCAAACCCGACATGTCAGGGGTCGGGCAAGGGAGGAAGCGTCCAGTCTAGGCTCGGCCCTCCCAGCAGGGGTGAGTGCTGCAGGCCTGGTGGTTAAGGATCCCCTGCGGAGGCCGGTGGCGAAAAGAGGTCTACTCCGCCGCGCAGGCCTGTCACTCAGCAGCACGGCGCACAGCCACAAACACAGTAGGGGAAGCGGGCTGGAGACTATAGTTAGAACCCTGGCATTTTCCACCCCGCATCTCCCATCTCCACGCCTATTGCTGTCTCCCTCTCCCTCTCCCTCTCTCTTTCTCTCTCTATCTCTATCTCTCTCTCTCCGCCAGGCAGTCTTCTGTGCACAAGCATTTGCACGGTCTTAGTACTGTTTACTTCACGGCTGAAAACGACACGGCCTCCATCGCAATAAATGCCAAGTTACACAGCTACACATCACATGGGAATGGTGAGATGGATATGAGAGTGAGCAGAGTGTGGTGCAGAGATATCTGTGTACACTCACACCTTATCCTCTCCCACCTTTGCTGTGCTTACTGCAGTACTGTACTCGCTTGGGACTAAAAATAGATGTTTGTACGAGCATTAAATCAGCACTAGAGAAGATTCAGGACTGACAATAGGAGATAAGAGTCAATAGTGAGAAAAAAGGCTAGTCCAGAGCGTTAGAATGTCGTCATATTACAGCAAGTTGCTAGAATTTCAGTAGACCTTTCCATTGTTGCACCCACAAGCCTCAGCCCAATGTCCTTGAAGGATCTGTCGTGTTGTCTTTGTGCTGGTGGCCAAGCAGCCCGATCAGCTGGGTGCCATCGCTTGGAGTTAACCAAAGCCGCCTGTGTCCAGCCAAGCACCAGTCAGCGCCAGCACCACAACACACACAGATCCCAGGCCAGGACAGCAGGGAGCTGACATCAGGGATTAGACACATGGGCGCCCTGAGAGAATAACACCACCAACTTCAGCCCCTCAGCTCCAGAGGGTGGCCTCCCACAAGCACCCTCACAGCCCCCCTTTCAGGGTCCACCGGGCCAGCAAGGCGTGTGGACGAAACGCAGAGTGGACATGCGACGCACGCGTGTCCTCTCCGTGACTGTGAGTCAGTGAACACCTCGGCCTCTCAGCTCTGTGGCGCCTGCGTGCTGTGCTGCGTTCTCACTGCAAACTGATCGCCTACAACCTCACCGCATCAAGAACACATGATTATCACTGATTTCCCACAAAGATTCATAGCTATGCTTCCCCAAACACAAACATAACTATGCTCTCTTCTTCATAAGAAACATAATGATATCTATTGACCACTTCCATTAACCAATACTTAATGATTACTAGCACAAAAAAAAGACTGATGAATGAAGTGCTATACCATCATGCATAACCCATCATGGTAGTTCCTTCATCTGAAGGAATCACAGAGATGTATTGTTAAAGAGGAGCGATTTGTCCAGATGTGGCCATCTCTACCCCTGCCGGTTACCGTTTTATCAGAAGGTGGCCACTGCTTTGTCAGGCCCCTGCGACACACACACACACACACACACACACACACACACACACACACACACACACACACACACACACACACACACACACACTCTCTCTCTCTCTTCTCTCAGTAGCCACTGATCTGTGTGGCATCTGAGACAACAAAGCACCATTTGACTGGCTATCCATCCACAGGAGTGGTGGCTCTTCCTGCCTTTTATGTGCCAAGGGTTTATTTCATCAATTATTAATCAAAGTTGGGTTTAAAACTCAAAGACACTCTTTCACAAGTCTTGTTTTTTCTTTATTCTTTTTTTAAATTAAAGATTGGCTTGGCTGATTTCAATATGCCATCGTTTATCATTATCTTGCTAATAGAGTGTCTATAGGTTCAAGCACTAGCAGAGATTGTTTATTTTTTATGTGGATCCATGGCAAGCACACAACTGGAAAGAAATGTGTTTTAACAAAAACATACATCTTGAACCTAACAATCTGTGGAATTTATCTTTCTCTGAGTAGTTCCTTGAAAATAATTGAATCTTTTTTTCTTTTTTAAGGGGGCAGGGGGCAATCTTTTTAGTACAGCAAAAATGTTCCATGCAAGGACTGTGTGGGTAGCGCCAGCAGTGAGCACTGAGGAAGTGGAGGTGACAATGGAAGCAGGGGAGGCAGAAGGGGCCACCCTTACAGCCTTCCAGACGTGTGTATCAGTGCACACATATGGCCACCCAGCCCACACCACAGGGGCACACAATACCAGCCAGTTCATTTGACAGAACTGATTCCAGGGGTCACTTTTCAACCAAATCCCCCAATTCCATTTATGAATAAAAATAGTGCCTCTTGCAACTCAATTCAAGCATTCTATAAAAAATTCATCCATTCTTTGGAATATTTCAGCCATTCTGCACCCCCCCCAACCCAACCAACCGCCCTGCCCCATACCCCTCCTTCTTTCATTGTTAGACAAATTGAAGTGTGCACTCGGAGGGTGGCTGGTGGTAAACAGAGAATCCATTTACTCCATTCCATCCTGTGCTTGAGAGGACAGCCTGAGCCTTCAAAGAACCCTGGCAACAATGTGAGTGACATCAGGTCATTCTGCTGGCTCGCAGTCACCTGGCTGATAGAATTGTTCTCGGTTCAGATAGGAGGCCCTGTGAAGCCGCTCTCTGTCACGGCCATATCTTATGATTGATGGCTCCATGGCCAGAGCGAACCTGCCCTTTTTAAATAATTTATGTTGTTATCGCAACGGACAACTAGCTTATAACCGCAGTTGATATTTTTTACATTGACTGGAGGGATCAATACTTTAAAGACTCGAAACGGTCACTAATGAACTTCTTAACAAGATCTCTAGGGTATAAAACAATTGTGTGGTGTTGCCTCAGTGCTGTAAAAATGAAGGGAAAATACACTAGGCTTCTTTTTAGAATTTAAACCTGGGGATTGGAAAGGGCTAACCTCAATTATTTGAAGGTAATCTAACCTTTTGAGTCTAAAAAAACCCTCACTTCTATACCCTCTACCTGTTCCTTGATGCAGCCATTGATAATGTTTGAAATTGATCCTAATGTTGAAAAATAAAAGCTGCATAAAGCTTTGGAACAGTACAGTAAGTGTCACGTGTCGTAAATCAAAGCCCACTATTCACCCCCCTTATAACAAAGTGACAAATTAGCCAAACAATAGTGTTTGAATTCTTATTAAACTTGATTAATTCATATAATTAGTTGATCACACAACAGCTTGTAAAATATAGTAAATTAATTTCAGTTATATGATTAATTTGTGAAACACTTGAATTAACATCAATAAATCAATTTGTGAATCAATTACATTATCATTTTTAAATACAGAGTTAATAGTGTACTTTGGCTGGTGGTTTAGAAGCGATCATCTATCATTTGACACGAGAACGAGAACAGCTCCAAGGGAGAAGCTCCAATGATCAATGATCCCACGGTTCTGAAACTGTCCCAAATGGGTCAGAACACTTAAGATCCTCTCATAACTTCTCATGGTAGTACCCTCACATTCAGCCCATCATTTAATTCCACATACTGAGGATGTGATAACACTGTATCAGTACAAGTAGCAAATAATCCATATTGTGGCCCCTGTTACACTGACTCAAGGGAGCTCTCACAATCATTTACTAGCCTCGATCCTGATTTCCCCCGGAGCATGAAAGACTTCTCGGCTCTATAACTCTAACCCGTCAGCTTTTGCTCACAAGCACTCTGTGAAGGTTTTGGGAACGCCTGCGCGAGAGTAACACTTGGAAAAGCAAAAGATCATTAGGGCAACGGCTTCAACAGACAGGGAAGGCAGGGAAGAGGCATCATGTGATTTTGCCCCTGGAAATTGGTTTGTATAGATGAGTGGCTCCGATGAAATGCGTGTCAGGCCTTCCCCTCCCCGGGGTTGTTTCTGAAACGCAGCAGAAAATCATCGCTCCTTTAGGGTGAGCCCCACTCTCGCTCAGCCAGCTGTTGAATAGATAGCCCAGCGTTGTTAACGTGCCGCCGCCGCCTCCGAATTACACAGTCACTACAATGAGCTTTGGGCCCCTGCTCTCGTTAATAATCTTGGGCCTTGTAACAGCTGTCGGATCACTCAGATCGAAGTGCAAGTGTTAAGAAAAGCAGGGAAAGAGAAGAAAGAACAGGGGGGAAGGAGCGGAAATGTCAGCTGATGAGGAGAAAAATGTACTTCCAACTTTGTTTAAGGTTCATGTGAGAGGAGGTTGATTGGTCTTTGTGTTTGTGCCAATTCTCGTTACGCGGTGGGGCCGCTATGGTTTCTGACAGTTCTCCCTGTTTCTGTTCTGCCAGTGTACAGGGCTGCTCTTAACCATCAATGTGAAAAGAAAAGGTTAGGGACTTGCTCAGCGCTCAATGTTTTCGGTCCTTTTCACAATAGTGTGAACTGAAAGTATGGTTGCCAAGTAATATTGAGTATTTTTGATTGTTGCATAATGCACTATATTGTGAAATATATAAATGAAAACAATGATCTGTCAATCATCTTCCATGTTGACTGGTGGAGGAGTCCTCATAAAGTTCCATTTTTACCACTGCCATTCATCTCATAGATTAATACATGTACAACTCCATACATTGTGGCTGTGCACATACTTGCCTCGTTAGGTTCACACAGTTGAATATGACCTGAGTTCCCGTACAAAAGGTGTGTTCAACCCTTAAAATCCACACACAGAAGGGCATGCTGACTCAATGACAGCCTCAATGCCTCACCACCTCCCCAGGAGAGACAGTAGTGACAACTGTTGTTTCAGCCACCGACAATCGCCCTGAATCAGAGACATCTAGCAAGAACAAAGACATATGAAGTCGTGGCGGCCATACATTGATGCTCCCTCATCCGTGCCCAGTCCCTTCAGACGGTACCTACCTGCGCTCCTCACATATTGCCTCAGACAGGCCCCCCTGTATTGTTCTCTACCGCATTTCCCTCTGACTGAGCTGATTTCTTTTACTGCATTCTAAAGGACATACTTACAAATGCATTACAGAATCAAAATGCTTACCAACTTGAAACAATCCGTAATTATTGAGGTATTAAATTAATTCATTCTCTTGCACCAACAATTACTTGATGCTTCAGAAGATAATTTGCCATGTAATTCTCTTTCTTTTTTTCTTCCTTTCTCTCGCTCTCTCACAGGAACCGACACATGCTGCTGCTGTCTCTCTTTTTTACACTTAACCCCGATAGCGAGCATTCATTTCTGAAGAGTAAATAAAACATTTAGCTGAGAAGGGAGCATTAATTATCACGTTTCGTCAGCTGCTGTGTCTAAGTTAAGGGAATAATGAAATATGCTGTAATGAACGAGCATGCAATGTGGAGAGGCAGAGCCGAGAGTGAATCGCTGGAGGTGTGGTGGCGGCGGCGGCCGCCACAGTTTCCCCCTCCGGAGACGAAATTTATGCCGAACACCCCGCTGATTGTTGCGAAGGTAAAGCACCAATAGGAGCATGTTCAGAGGTTTAATTTAAAGTGTGTTTCTCACTAGGCTGCTCACAACACTTAATTAAACTCTGCTGTTTTGGCAATGACAAATGCTGCCGTGCCAGAGGAAGCAGGGTTGCTGTGACTGAGAGGCTTTTGTAATTTCTTTCATGTGCAGCGACAGCCAGATCCAGGTCACAAAGTGGAGAATTAAAGAACTAAACAAGATTTAGGCACCGAGCTGGGGCCTTGGGTACAGTCTTTTCTTTCACATGAATACTTTTCTCTTTTTTTTCTTTTACCTCCTTTCTTTATATGCCCTCATTTAGGAGAGGGTTTTTTGTCATAGATGTATGAGGTCTGAAGAAACGTGGCATGTTTGCATAGCCCTCTCTGCTCCATAGTATTTCCCATTTACGTTTCACTTGGGGGAAAGGATTTTCAGACTGTCACGCTACTACAAGTCAATCTCCCTTCCTTAAAATATGATATGCTGACGGGAGGGGAAATTGCAAAGTTACACTGTGTATTCGCAAAAAAAAAAATGGTAACATGCAACTTACACTTGGTGCAACTTGCAACACTGGTCCATTTGTCACTCAGCCTCTTGGACCCAGGTTCAGATCCATCCTTCCATATCTTTGGAGGTTATTGACTGTGGGGCATGAAGAAGGGAACATACAGATTAAAAACATGAACACACATTTTACACAGCAGAAAGAAATGGGAAAAAAAAAAAACCTTGACAGAGTAGCATTAAACACTGGGGTGAATAATGGGCTGCTGAGGGAATGAACCCATTTAATATGGAACAATGACTTATTTGGTTTCACTGCCGGTGTGATTCCATCACTGTGCATTTCGGGAAACTCATTTAAACTTGGGAGCCTGGGCACATAAGCACGCCAAGGCAGCGGCTTGCCCCAGTGAAATGGAGTCACAACGAAACACAAGTGCCAGCAACACTAGCAGGGAATAAACACAGAGATGCCTGCGAGGCAGAAACAGGAGCTGAAGCATTTCATTCAATAATACAATCCAGACTTTTAAGTAACAGACCCCACTCCTTATGTCTTTTTATTATAGAAGTCAATGATATTGGGGAACATTATTTTCTCGGTGACATTGCAATCTGGCACTTCACTGTAATGCCCATCAAAGCAAGTATGAATGAGCAGAGGTTTTATGCGTTGGCGTATACAGGAGGAACTCTGTACAACACCTTTATTGGGCATAAAAACTCAGCCTCTGGGTACAATATCCATCTGTGATTATTATGCAATATTAAGAGTGAGCTGTTGTAGAAATTACATGTGTATATCTAACAAATTATTGCAATATTTTATCTCTTTGAAAGATGGTCTGTCATAAAAATGACTTTAAATAGTGATGGTAGATATGATCTGAAATACTATCTATGCGCTGTTTCTAGACACAGCACTCTCAGATTAGACTCAATAATCTAATTACCGAATCCATACGTTTAGCCAGATTGTCTGCATTTCAGGCAGGTGTTTGTAATCTATGTCTACTATGCATCTCTCTTAATCTAGATTCCATTCCCACCTAGAACATACAGACCCTAATCACAGATTATTTCCATCAAGAGTCAAATGCCTGCTCTGATGAAGGGGAATATGAGAGGAACATCAAATAACATGCAATTACCAGTGTAACAAACCTGACTGCACCCTCACACACATAATCGTCCTAATGATAATATAATCGCAGATGTCACATCTCGTACGTTAAAAAGACTAAAGCATATGGCTTGATCAATGCTCTCGAATTACCTTGCTTGGGAGCCTGTACGGCTGTGAGAGATGCTTTCATTAAAAAGAAAAATGCAGTCTAATGCTCCTTATTCTATACCGGTCCTTTTTTCACCCAGTAGTGGTCTCCAAAAAAGAGAGATCACAAAGGAATAATCATCTTTGTCAGAGTCATAATAGAGGCTATGGTGTAAATTATATTTAATGCAGAGATTGTTTTTTCTCTTAAGGAATCTCACATGTATTTGAGTGTTTTGTAAATGCCAGTGAGATGCAGAGGCATCCGCTGGAGTTAACGGTGCAGCACTTTTGTGTTCACTAGCACAAATCATTAATCATGGGGCTGGCCATATTCTTGTAGTGCTTCTGCTTTCATTACTGGGCCTAATTAAACAGTTCTGTGAACTGGAATCTGAGATTCCTCTGTTACAGATTATCATTAATTATGGTGAAAGTGCTCAGAGATGTTGGACTCAATTATATTCTGCTCAACCCTGGCACCGGGTGATTCATTGCACCCGGCTCTCCACAGACGCACTGTCTCTGCTTATCACCAACCTCCACTTTTGTAAATTGGGCTCTGCCAGCCAACAAACTAAGAATTATGTGCTGCTTTTTTCATTACAAACATGTTGGAGGCGCACGGACCAATTAAGGACGGGCTATTCTGTATGGAGTGATGAGGCAATGGTGCACAGGAAGGCTGGGGGGAATTAGCTCACTGTGGAGAAGTTGTGGCTTTATTACAGTGTGTGTGTGTGTGTGTGTGTGTGTGTGTGTGTGTGTGTGTGTGTGTGTGTGTGTGTGTCTAGACTTAAATGCATGTGGTTCTCAATGCTTGGTGAAAATGTGGGGATGGTTTATATCCAGCATGTGTGCATATCTGTGAGAATGAGTATGGGAGAGAAAGACAGAGAGATGGCTGGGGTGAGTTAGATTCCTTACCCTGGTGATCCTGTAGGGATTGATTATGTACACTGTTTGTGTGTGTATATTTGAAACGTAAATCTACACTTAAAAAATCTAATAATTATGAATTAACCGAGTATGAGCACCATTTAGTTTAATTTAATTTCATCTAAAAGTTAAGTTAATTACAAATACAATAAATAAATAAACAAACAAACAATAAATAAATAAATAATGCTTGCTTCTGTTGTAGTAAGGAGTGACTAGTCAAACATGTCATGCATGGCACCAGACAATCTTTGTTGGTATCAGTGTGTGAATAAGATTATTGGCCATTTTACTTGAGGGTCAGAGAACCTAGAGGAGCCCCAGCATCAAAGAGGAGAAGTTCTGACAGTAAGCCCTGCCTTAGCAGTTTGCACCATTTCATATGCCACAGTGGGTGGTGATTTTAATATATATGAAAATCAGCCATCCTGTGTGCAAGTGAGACACCGACGACACTGACAGATTTTCATGGAGACAAAACAAAAAAGGGCTTTCTAAGAGGGAGATTTACATTCATCTTAGACGAGGGTTTATTTGTGGATGGTCTTAACGTCTGAATGGGAATGGGAGTGTTCAAATAACACAGAGACAAAAAAGAAAAACAGGAAAACAAGCCAAGCATTCTTCCTTTTTCCCCAAAGAGATTTTTGTAGGGTGAGATCCCTGGATTAATCTTATAATTCCATCACAGGTAAAACCAAACAAGAGTGAAATTTTTGTTTAGGAGAGAGAGGAATACTGAGCCAGAAAGAGAAAGTAAGCAAGAGAGAGCTGAAGAGAGAGAGAGGGAAGGAGGGAGAGAGAGGGAAGAAGGGAGAGAGAGAACGCAGGAACAGCAATGGTGTCCACCAGTGGCAGAGAGGCGTCTCATTGAAAATGTAATACACTGCTGCCAAGTCACAGGTCAGCTGGCAATCTGAATTTTAAGAGGAATATGAATAATATTCTGTTTTATTTTGAAAATGAACTTTGTGCCCTCCATCATGAATCCAATATATGTCTTAATCTTCTGGGCTCTTGAAGCCGTGGGCTCCAGAAGTGGGCCTCTGACTCCTGCCACCTAATAAGGAAATCACTTGTTTTCTCATCCCTCTTCTCATTTTTATGGGTACTGACACAAAAAAATCTTTATTTTTGAAAGTAATTGGTAAAGCATGAAAACATGTGCGTTATATAATTTGCCTTCGCAGTGGAGTTCACGCTTTCCCCCCATTTCTTTCATACACACAATTACGATGTCACACGATACCACAAAAAGAGGGGAGAAAACAATTTGATTGTGTCCTTAAGTACTGATACTATCTCAACATATTTTATTACCGGCATGAATTAATGGAATGATAAGAGTTCAATTACTGGTTTGATTTGGTATTGGTGGAAGAGGGGCTAATTCTGTGCCACTTTCTTAAGTGAATCAAGTACTAGAAAAAAGAATACAATAGAACATGCTAAAAAATGACTAATAATGTCCCATATTAGCATAGGGTCCTGCATAACTCCTTCCTACTTGCTTTCACTAGGAGGAAATCTGTCCCATAACATACACCGTATCAAGCAGATTCGACTTAAATACCAACACCTGCCAAAATGATCATCTGAAATAATGCAATGCCAGATGTCCCTTAAAGACACATCATGGCATACATAATCCTTTACAAAATATATATATTTATTTGGACAAACAACCTTATCATTTGATATCAGCTGAAGAGCCCTTCACCCTCTAATAAACAGATCAGAGCAGAGCATTAGACATATTTAAGCTCAATCATCAACCCCCAAAACACATTCTGCCATCTCCTCCTCCTCACCCCAAAAAACAGACTTGTAACTTTGACTGACATTCATTTTTTAGCACGCACAAAAAAAACATGGAAACCTCAATTTTCCCATCTCTCTCTCTCTCTCTCTCTCCCTCTGTCCGAAAATTACAAAAGACAAGAGTTTGGGATGTCCCCGGTGCCAGACTCCTTATTTTGTCAGATCGCCGCATTTGATATGACGTCGCAGGGAGGCATACGCACTCATATGCCAAGCCAAGAGAAGGGGGGGGGGGGGGGACCTGTCAGCAGAGACTGGGAGCAGGCCGGGGCGAAATCAGCCCCTCTTCTTTTGACGGATGCACGGGCCTTGCCGACTGTCATCTCCTGCGACTGGACCAGTCAACACAAATAAGAGTGAGGAGGCGAGAGAGATCCCGGGCTCGTTGTGGCCATTACTTTTATTCCAACCCCTACAGATGACATGATGTGAAAAATGAGCCTGTGTCTAGTCGGGTGCCCATTAGTGAGTGAGCGCATTATCTCCCTCTTTTCACACTGAATCTGCTCCTCTCTACATGCCATGGCAGATGCGCCTGTGGAGTCACTCACGTTTATGGGCTTTTGACTGCCGCACTCTTTTAAAAGATAAGGGCCAGATCTGAAGTGCAAAATGTGGGGAGGGGAGGGTGGAGTGAGAGATGGAAAAAGGAAAAAACAGCAGGGCTGTCATTGACCCTCAATAAAGACATGTTTGAGGTCAATTTCACTTCAGCTCTCTTATTATGATTGTGTGTGTATGTATGTGTGTGTGGTGTGTGTGTGTGTATGTGTGTGTGTGTGTGTGTGTGTGTGTGTTGGGGGGGGGGGGGGGGGGGCACAGTGCTAGAGCCACTTTACTACTGGAATATGTGATGTTTGAACTAAATGACAGGGCCATGAAGACCATTGATGATACTGTACTGAAATTGTCATTTTTTGCAAAGTAAAGTGTTTTTTAATGTTATTTGATGGGATTCATCGGTCTATTGTTTGTCATGAAAAGGTAAATCTCTTTTGCACTTTCACTCTCCAAAACAAAAACATGGCACTTTCCTATCTTTGCCACACTGACTTGCTCTACATATCCATGTTTCGTCCAATGAACAAGTACTAATCTATTACTTAGTGAATACCTCTAATGATATTCTTAGGTCTTGTGAACATCAAGGGGGGGTATTTTAGCTCTGGCAGCACCAAAGCAGTCCACACTTGACTCTTACTGAAGGGAAATCAATTAATATCTCAGATCAGGCTGTTGGTGTGACATTATTCTGGCTTGGATTGACACAGTGGAAGAAAAAAAAAAAAAAGCGTTTCTCCTCTCTTCACAACTTCGCTCTCCTGCTCCAGTCAGGCTAGCGGAAGTCAGAATGGGCGTCAATAAGGGGGCTGACGAGGCCGGCCCAGGAGAAAGGCCTGCAGTGGTTTTCACACTCGGCTTCACCCAGGGCCCCTTCTCACAGGGACAGGGACAGATCAGATTCACAGGCTCGCTCACTTCCAGGCTGTCAGCACCTCTTAATAAACACCTCTCACCGCGAGCAGAGGCTTTCATCTCCAGTCTACACCAAATTATTTTAACAAGGACAGGGAGTAAAATGCAAACGCAACAATGGTCTGGGACACTGGTTCTAAACAAAGTAAATCACAGCAAAAAAATCACCCCAGAAATAAAGAATGTGGAGATATTTATATGAATATATTCATTTATCCATTTGTTTGTGTATGACTACCACCCCTCCTTTGTGAGAAGATAAAGTGTTTCATTCAATCTTCATAGTATTCCATCATGTAAAAGACAGCAGAATGAAAACAGTCCAGTCTCCAGAAGGTGCATGGACGAGTGATTCTCCCAAATAATAGAGGGACGCTGGCAGTCTCCTGTATACATGAACCGGGACCCCCCTTGGTTCAATCCCATCTCTGACATGAAACAACCAGCCTCTGGGATGGCGTCACAGCGACAGCAGCCACCTCGACGGCCCGGGCCCCAGTGAGCGGCCACACGCGAGCGGAAGGGCTTATTTTGATCAGGCCATTGGGGACAGCCGAGCCTTTCCTCCCACGACTCTTACCGCTGATGGAGAGCGGTTCTCCTGACTGCTCGCCGAGGCGCCCTCTCTCCTCCAACTTCCACTTCTGTCAGTCTTCATCCAGAGCGTGTGCACACACACTCTCCCCCGTGGGCTCAGCTCTCATTATCAGCCGGCTACAGAAAAATCAGAGCTACAGCCACCGACTCCAGCACAAAGCCCGCTCTTAACTAAAGCCCATTCGACCATATGGACTTTATGTCCCACACGATCTGGTGCTTGTATGCATCAAGAGCTCGATAACATGAAAGAGCGCCCGATGAGAGTTTCAAAAGAGTTGGTGCGCTGAGAGAGAGAGGAGTGGGTTCACTTTAACAGTGTGACTGATTTTTATCATACAAGACATGTTGCTCTTTTTCGTATTGTGCAAATGTACTGACAGATTGAGAAGTGTTTGTTTTGCGTTGTCAAGAAAAAAAAGAAGAAACACGCCGTGGCTCCACCAGAAATAGTGTGGTGTTGTGTCACCAGCTGCACGCACTGTGATGAATTACAATAATATGTTAATCAGCTGGAGTCTACTTCTGAGTTTGCTTTTTCATTTCGAAGAGGCTTCATCAAAAGCCCCTCTAAAAAGAGGGGCTTTACACAGGGACCAAATTTAGGGTTTAAATCACCTGAGATTTTTTTTAATTATGAAATGAATAATATTTAGACAAAAATAAAAATTACATCAGCATCAGATCAAATCAAATGTGCCTTCAGACTATATAAGCACTGAGGTAAAGGCCAATTTATAGTCTAGGCAACAAGAATCGCTTGACACAAAATTACATAAAAGATATGTGACATAAAAGAGACATGAATTTGTGCCTACTAGGGTGTCACAGACCTTGTCGTTAGCTAGGTAACTGAGTTGCCATAGAAATTACATGTTCTGTTCTGAGCCAGTTTGTCATCAGCGCGAGAGTATAGATTACCATGGACGTTGCGTCATCAAAAAGCTAACGCCCGTTTCTGAGGGAAAATAAACTAGAAGCATACCATTGATTTCAGTGAGAAAAATTGCAGTTACACTTTACCCTCAGTTTTAAATTCACAGGGGATTCCACTTGTTTATAAACATAATGGTTTTAAAGAAATAAGTTAATCTAACCGACTGATGAAAATATGTACATAACCAACCACATTTGCCTCCAATATCCCAATTTTGAGGATGAATTTGGCTGGTAGCTAACAGTTAACGTTAGCTTCACTGTAAGACCGTTAGTTTGTTAGCTAGCTAACTAACTATACATCTTCGGTGAAGCATAGCTAATTCTCTGACCTTAATTGTTGAAAATTCGATTGCATGTTGATTGACATTGATGTATGTGTGGATGACTTTATGACATAAGGTTTAGCTTGTTTCAAACAGTTGTATGGCCATTGACAGTTCCATGAGTCAGTTTGTGACATTTCCTTTTGCTTTTTTCCAAACTGGAAAAAGCAAAAGCTAGGAACTAAATTGTAGTCTATATCCCTCTGTGGCAACTCTCACTCCAACCTTATCTTGTGCCTTTTATTCATGTTTGCTTAAAGATTTCAACCTTTTTCAGGCTTTTTCTCTTCCTATGTAGATGCACCACCACTGGTTTCTATTGAATCGAAGCCCTTTGTTTGACCCAAAAAAGGGCGTTACCATTTTGATGACACAGCCCCCTCTGTAATCACAGGTGCTGGGCCGTCGCCAGACCCTCTTCATTTTTGTCGACACTTGTCGCCTGGACTATAAATACACCTTAAGGGTAAAACATGCTGCTATAGTGCTATTGAAGTGTGTTCCTATCATCCCAGCTTCTTCAAGAAATGGTAGCGTCATTAAACGTTGCAGAATTAGAGGGGTGCTGCCGCAGCTGCTCAAATGGGCCCTTGATGGGGCTGAAATGATAATGGCACTAAATATCGGTGCGCAAGCCCTATGCTATTTGCGCACCAGTTAGATACATATCCCCCACCCCCACCGCAACACAATGGTGTGTGTGCTTCAAGGCTTCACGGCAAACACCGACAGACCCAGATACAGGGTCCATAAGACCTGAAGTGCCTCTTTTATTTCCCCAGCCACACACGCTGCCAGATCTGTCCGTTTGTCCAGCAAACTTACAAATGACTTGGCTGGCCCTGTTCGTCCCTTATTGTTTTCCTTCTGGATGTGAGGGATCTGCAAGAGGATGTGTTTAATTTAATGACAGAGGGGATCACACGGAACATATTTAAAGGTCTATTCTGCCTTAGGCTATTGAGTTGGCTGGTAAATAGTAAAATGGACAGCAGCTCTGCCACTGATCAGTATTTTTTTAACCTAGATGTAGTACATGACATCGCTATGGAAGCTGGTTTCTGCAGAGTAAAGAAGAGGATGCTTTAGATCTGCTATCGTGACCATTTATCTAACAATTGGGAGTTTCTTTCTGAGGTAAGAAATATCACAACTGTCAATATAAATTCACAATTAAACAATACAAACATCTATGAATTCATATGTAGCACCTTTCAAATTTAATTTCATGCCAGAAACAGGCTATACTTATAATTGTATACTGATTTTTAAATCAATGTGGATTACAAGATTTTATAATTCTATCATAAATCAGACACTATCTCTTGCTCAGGTTGTCACAAATCTAAAGCATTCTTGAGATTTGCCTTCATCTGATTTTTCATCTGATTTTATCATATTTTTCTAGACAATTGGCTTTTCATTTTAAAAATAATATTTTCAATTCATCATATCACAACGACACTACAAACCATTAGTGAAAGCACTAAAAAGTCACGTACAATCCACTGTATCACAATGTGACACAAATGTCACTGCTGTGTGTACAGGCTTGAAATTGCTTTAAGCCAGAATATTTTTGGTGGGCTGAAGTGCTCACACTAGACTCCATATTTATCATTTAGAGGCCCTGGGTCCTGCATGGCAAAATCATTAGCACTCCTTGAGCTGTTGTGCTTAATATGCTAACGAAACCAGACAGAGCCAGGCCCAGGCACAGAGCATATCTTTCAGAATCTATTTCCACCAAACCCCCTCCACCACTACCCCCGCCAGTGCAGGGCCAGCCTCCCTGTGGAGTGGCAGGGAGCCCAGACAAATCGGCCAGTCACTTCCCATGAAGCGTCTATCTGCTAGCCTCCCAAACCTGGAGGACACGCTCCTGACTGCGCGAACAAAGAAGCAACATCTTGCAGCTACCTGTGTCAACTGTAATCGCATACCAGGCCCACTGTGAGAGGATGTAATACAAACTTCTGCTGACCCCGTCCCTGCATTAGTGAGTGGATGACGCCACCTCCAACAATCTAGACAAGTGGCACATACACAATAAATAATGAGGATACATTCACAGCAAATAGCCTACAACACCTACATAAATGCAATAACAATTAGATGTTTTCATTTCAGTGAAAAAAATCCTAAATTCTGATCACTGTATTAAAATTTTACTTCTGCTGTTTTACTGTCCACTGAGAGATTATCTGCCTTTGTCAAGAGACAACCACACTACATACAGCAAAGCAATACACTATATTTTCTCTCTGTCTCTTCTCCCCAAGTATATGAATCAAAAAGCCTAGCAATATTCAATTGGATATGGGTATTTAGTGTTAATAGAAACCCCTTAGCTCAAATATGAACTGACAAACAAGTGAAGACAAACACAATTTCTCCAGCTGATACTGAAATATACACTCTCAAATAGAGCCATGCCTCTCAGAATACGCCGTGTGGGAGAGGGTGCTGTGCAGAACAAATAGCCCCTCTGATATGGCTTTGAACATGATAACAGCCGCTGACAGTGAGGGAAGCCAGGAAAAGAAAACACTGCCGGTGATTGACGTGACACCCAGGCCTCCAAGAAGTTTACCTTTTAATGAGAAGCTCTGGCTGCCTCTCGCGCAGGCCTGGCCTGGCTTGGCACGTGGATAGAAGGGGCGGGAGACCCACTTGTAGAAGATTTGAATCGCGGTCCTGCCATAGCGAATATCCCCCCTGCATCTTCCAGGGGCAGGAATGGGACGGACGTTTGAAGAAAATGAGTAGATTCAGGATCAAGAGTCTTTCTGGAGGAATTTGAGTCTGTTTGAGGATTATGACTTCTTCATCCACACTACAAAGCCCTGCGTGGAAAGGCCTCGAATGGAAGCCCTTGGTGGCGAGGCTTAGCCATGCATTCCGGTTAATAGTGATGGAAGCGATTACGCTCTGGGTTTTAGGAAGTGGTGGCATATCAAAATATCGTGCCAGGACAAAACTTTTCATACAGACAATTTTCAGCAGCAAATGTAACAAAGTTGACAATTTCACTATGACTCTCTCCAACCTTAGTGGAACAGAATATTTTAACCATGTATTGTACTCAACATGATGAATTGAAATCCATTAAACCCATTATCATCTGTATTTTCACACACAAGGGATAACATTATTATTTTGATGAATTCATATGGCTCTTATGCTGAATCCATATGCTAAATAAAAATCTATTTTTAACAAAATGCATTTTATTGTTTTCCTACTGGCACTCCTCTCCATGGATTTGAAAATGTATTGCAACTTTTTTTCTAGACAGAGGGAAATCTGACAATCAAACTCACATGCACTCTGATTAGCACATATGTTAAAACTCTGATTATACATACCAATAGTAATGGCAAGTAGGGCATGGAATATGGCTGTGGTATTGGTGTACAACAGTCCATCAGCTGCCTCAGTTGTGGCTTTTCCTTATGGCCACACACACACACACACACACACACACACACACACACACACACACACACACACACACACACACACAGAGAGAGAAAGACACAGACACAGACACAGACACAGACACACACACACACAAACCACACAGATTTACACAGGAGAGCCAGCTAATCTTTCCACAATCAAATCTGTCAGCATTTCCTCTGTTTACACCATAACCCGACAACACAACACGCAATCAATACCAAAGGAGGATAAATGACTGTATGTGCCAATATTTCAGACAGCTCTGATAAAGGGCTCTCTGCCTCTCTAATAGATCCTGTGGGGAATACAGTCCATTTAGCGGGCGCTTTAAAAGGACGAATGCTCGTCAAGTGCTTATGGTGATGGTAATTAGTCGGTGATTAAACAATGTACCAATGTGGTTTCCAATAATCTAAAAAAAAGGAGCTAGGATTTGCTTTTAGTTATTTAGGACATCCTTTATTTGAAAAAATTCAGAGGCTTAATTTTCTTACAAAAATTAAATGTGTACACTACAAAAAGGTGGGTGATGTGTGTAGGTGTGAAGGGCTGTCTGTGTGTATTTGCCTGGCGTATGAAACTATTATATATTTTCACAAAATGACTCAAGAGACGAGAGAGGGATAAACCACACAGACACACAGCTTCATACACCTTTCCCTAAAGGGCTATGATTCAAGAAAAAATCATTCCAGAACCTAAACAAGCCGAGGAGAATGGTTGATGTGTGTGTGTGTGTATGGCTTAACAGACACAAAACCAACACTTCAGAGAAAGAAAGATTCTGTACAGCCTACTTCTCGAAACCACTGTGAACGCTCCCTATTCTCTTCTCTGGTGGCTCTTATCAAACGCACCTTCACACAGAATTAAAAAAAGGGATGAGAGTAGATGGGAGCCACACGTTTAAACGGCGAAGTTGAGTACTCGGGGGGGAGAGGAGGAACGGGTCCTCCTCTTCCAGACAGTCCCAGCAGGGGAGGGACTAACTATAGCCACATCAATGACTAACAGTCTCAGCACGGACACCTCCCCTCACTTTGAAAAGGAAATAAATTAAACAACAAAGGGGACACTGACATTCAGAGCCTTTCAGTTTGTTGCTTCTACTAACGGCTTGTAGCGTGACCATAACGCGGACACGTCGCAGTCAGTTTATCGAGCATGCGCCTGGCAACTTGTTTCCCCCCCCCCGCCCCAAACACCTGTGAAAACTCTACAGGAGACCCTATTTTACCCTCTACAAAAAAAAGTTTCATTTTTTTTTTCAATAGCTTTGGCCCTTATCGCACGCAACCCTGACAAACGGCCTGTCACCAGGAGGGGAGAGACTCATCTTAGTCCTGTGTGGCATTCCACACCCAATCAATAACAAAGGATGAAAAAATACACTGCGGAAAGCCTCAGTCACTCAGGCAAGGCAAAACGTTGACAAATGATTTTGTGGCACTTATGACAGCAATGTGCTTTAGAGAAGAGAGGAATGGGAAAGGCGGTAAGGATGGAGACAAAGGAGGTTGCTGGCAAAGCAACCAGGGCCTGAAAGGGGAAACAAGGGCTGAAGAGTGCATCCTAAATTTGCTTTCCTGACCTCTGCATCAAGCGTTCATCTTTCTTTCAGATACATACACCGAGTACGATTGAATCATATACTCTTTCACTTTACAGACAGAATACTACAATTCACACAGCCTTGCCCTACTGTAAAACAAACTGAATCTCATAAATGCATAGAGTGTATACTAACATAACTATAGAATTATAGATGAAGGTGAAGTCCATTGACTCTCTGTGAAAGAGGAGCTTCCAGTAAAGGATATAGAGCACACATACCTTGTTATCACATGGAAGGCCAAAAAAAAGACAAGAATACTTAAGAGGAGTGAAAAGTTTCCAAAGGTCAAGTATTAATCAAGCTCATTACCTGTGGAAGAGGGTGGATTCCTCCTGGCTTTAGCTAACTGTGTCTGCATCCATTTTAACCTCTGTTTTCTTTTCAAAGCACAAAAGATTCTCATGGGGGTGGGTGTCCTCTCCTTTTTAATTGAGGGTACGATAAGTGAGCTTTAAGGGTCCACCTGGGACTCGGGCTCTGAGGGAGGACGATGAGCGGTCACACTCAGCAGGACTGCAGTACTTTCTGAATAACCGATATGGAAACTACCTGGCTTTCACTGTTACGAAAATGTAAATATCATTCAGTCCATTTCATTAGAGCATTGATTTGCCTCTGAAGCTCTGTTTTAGGATAAGCGTATGCCATTAGAAACTATTAAAGCCGGGGCAGCAAAACCGTGTGTGAAAACAACAGAAACACTGGGAGGGAGGGTGGATGGATGGAGAGAGTGGGGGAGATAGAAAGAGGGAGGGAGAGAGAGAGAGAAACCAGCTTACTGACCATAGGGAGTGGTAGTAGCTACTTGATCCAGTAAATACTGTGAAAGAAGAGAGTGAGAGAGACAGAGAGGGAGTGCTGCAGTGGTTTAAATCTGTGAACCCTCTGTGTGATGGGCAGTCTCCCTCTGTTCTGTCTGCAGACAGCAGAACCCAGAGTCCTCCACGGCTCTAATTCCAGAACTTCAGCAGAGCTCAGGGTTCTTATTGGAACAGGAGCTCCTACAGAGGGCAGGCCCAGATAAGCCTGAACAGACACAGACCTTTCATTTATTGGAAAAATATTAGCCAATCGTTACAGTAAATGTCTTTAGGAAATAATTTAGCTGTCGATGCAAAACAACAGGATGATAGTTTATTGGTGTTGCACGAAGATAGATGCCAAACAATGGCAAAATTGATGCATTTTAACTCAGGTTTCCAACCCTGAGAGCTTAAGAGCCCAAATACCAAAACAGTCAGGATCATGCGGTTAAATGTCTGTTCCAACAGCTTTGTTGAATTACTCTACAATTTGGGGAATACGGACTCGTATTTGTATAGGTTTTACAAAAATAAAACAAAAACATACAAACTGCAAAAATTACAACTAGTATTGTATTCTATAATTATTATTCTATAACCTATTTAATTTCACATCAATACAGAATTCTGGAGGAGCAGAGGGAAAGACATTGGTATATTTTGAAAATGATATGTGGTCAGAGTGAATTTTTGATAAGTCATCTTTATAACTAATGTCTGCTAAATATATCATGAAATGTAAAATTCTTCAACAAAAACACATTTTAATTCTCAGACATTCAAAATCATTAAGATATCAAGACTAGAACTAGAAAAAAACAATGTTCAAATCTATTCTGACTCTACTGTGAAATGACCTAAAGACACAAAACACATGGTCTTAGATGCTGGCATGTGGGCAGTGCCAAGCTTTAAACACTGTATTGTAGTCATTAGGAGAACATGCGGGTTGGCAGAGCATCCACTTGGCAGCACTCAGCCACTGAAATTTGAAACCACAAATCTCAAACAGAATTAGTCTAATACCAGTGAAAATGTTTGCTTTTGTGTGTGCTATAAAGTTTATGAGGCTATTCTGATTCTTGTTATTATTGCATTGTTACTGCACCCACCTATGGTTCATTTATGTAAAGTGTACAATATTTTGATGTGATTCAGTTAATTTAACATTATGATTTTATGAACAATCATTTTTTAATCATTACAAAACTGACTCACAGGACACACGAACACACATACACACACACGGAATGCTCTAAGGGAAGTCCAGGCTGTAAATGTGCACAATATTCCACATTATATACATGTCATTTCAGAGCGTGTTTAGAGTGACGCAGTGTCAAATCTGTGAGACAGATTTAGGTGAAAGCTGGTGAAGGGGGCCGGCATGGGGAGAGCAGCGTGGGGTTGACTCAGACACCCTATAGAAGAGCTCCTGCAGGCGAAACAGAGCCCTGCTCACTCACACTCACACACACACACACACACACAGACACAGAGCGAGAGAGAGCTGTGTCTGTCAACAATGTCCACCAGTACTGGCAAGAAGGTACTTGGCAGAAATGTTTTCCTCAAGCTTTTGAGTACCATTCTGATTTTTCTCAAAGACTGAGCCTGACAACTGCGTACATTTAAACCATATTCAAGACAGAAATCACAAAAATGGTGAAATATTATCAAATATAACAGATACATCACTCAAGTGTCTAATACGTCAAAATGTATGAAAGTAAAATGAGTGCAATATCTGTTCATTCTTTTGAGACCTCAATACCATGATGGCATCTACAAAGACTGAGATCCTCATATGTTGGTGTCACTGAACCTAACAAATAGTCTCCCACTGTTTCCTGTTCAATGTCTCCCTCATTTGGCCATAAAAAAAAAAAAAAAAAAACTTTCTAGAAAAGGGATGGTCTCGTGGATTTTTGACCAAGTTTCACTCAACCACTCAAACGAATAAAAGACACTATACATTCCAAAATGTACATGTTAAAGGACGTGAGGAGTGATTCAGTTTTCATCAAAATGATCAAGCAAACGTTTGTGTAATCCCATGAAACATATACATAAAAGACATAAAAGTGGCATTCAATGAAATGTGGTTTTGATTTTCACAAAGAGTGGTACCTGATTTTGAATACAACATTTATATTTAGTCTTAGTGGTTATGACAAAGCTATTCTGCAATTCAGCTTGGATATATCAGATGATGTTTAAAAAAAACAATAAAATAAAACAAAACAGCTATATGTCATCACAAATAACATATAGAGAGGCATCAAAGGGATTCTATGAAATCTGTAAAAGAACTAGTGATCAAATTACTATCTTTCGACAGACCAACCTAATCTAACTAAACATACAGTATTCTCACCATTATAACTAAGCAAAGTCTGACATCTAGTGGAAAGTGGTGAACAGGACTATTCAAAATTATTAAATGCACCAAATCTTTAAAGAGCAAACATTTATTTGTATATCAATGAATTTTAAATGGGACTAACATAAAGTTAATAAACTGTACAGTATTGAAGTACAGAGAGGTACTGCCTAAATAACCATGGTGTTGTAGCACATCGTGCACATTTTTACTACATTTCTATTTCTCATTCAGTGTGTTCAAAAGCAGAGTAAATACTAAGTACATAAGGTTTTGGACAAAGAGAATTCCACTGACAGTAAAGGAAAACTTTGGGATTTCTTTAACCAGTTTCAACCTATTTTCTCATATTTTTCTGACAACATTTTTACAAGGAACAAAAACAATCCAGTATTGAGTTAAAACAATATAACTGCCAACCGCAAAACAGCTATACCATGCAATCCTATGGGGCATACATCCGTGTAAACCATTTTCCCCCCCGCCACTGACAGGCTCATAATGTAATAAGTGTTTGACTAGTGTCACCTTAATAAAGCGATGGACTTGTTTCTTCAGGACATGGGCATGAACAACCTGAAGCACAATAACCTCTGCCGCTCTATGCCTGTTTATCGGAGGGATGGAGTCCATCTAAACACGGTGCTCATGACAAACATCATTGGCCACCTCAAATTAGTCCTCTGAGCAACACAAAGGCCCTTTTAGAGGCCACCCCAATGACCAAATGAACAGTCTGCATGGTCGTGTGTGAAGGTGCTCGTGTTAGCTAAATAGTTAGCTAAAGTAAGCCTGGTAAAAACCCACAGATTATGTGTGTTTGTGATGCGTAATCTCAGTCCTAGTGTTACTTTACATTATTTATTGCTAAGTGATTACATACGCTGACATTGGTCGACAACATGTGTAATTCAGGTACTACTAATGTACTGTGTTGGACAGGGGCGTCGTTAGGCCTATTTTAGGGGGGCTGAAGCCCCCCTAAAATGTTCTTCAGCCCCCCCAAATCATTTGGCATTATTGGCTTAAAAAAAATTAAATTAAAAAATTAAACTATTGTTTCTCACACGGACAAGTTATTTATAACTCTAACATGCTACTTATGTGCGTGCGTTCTGGTTTGTATGTTTACTCCCCCTTCAAATTATAATCCAATAGCCTTTCATCATACTTTACGATATAAACCCCGGGCACTAGTACCGTCTCTCGTCAACGACAGCCAGTATTATAGACAAGGAGTTCAAAGTAAATGATGCACAGAGTGAAATTGTAAGTACAAGAAGTTACAGAATGTGGCTATCTGTAGTTGTTAACCTAGAGTGTTACCTACTTTAGGTTTACTTGATATGAGGCAAATGAAAGCGAATATTGTAGTGGGCTATGTTAAAACTAAGCTAGCTTGCTACTTTCACCAGTCACCAGTTAGCAAGAGTGTGAACGAGCGAATTCGAAATACAAGAAATACAGTAACTATCGACATCTCTCTATTCTTTGCATTGATATATCTCTCTAGTATTTCAAAACAATATTATCAGTCCCTATAGAATGTTGTTATTTATAATCAGTTAATGCTAGTGAAAACTAAATGTCATAGTGTCCCTCATAACGCTATTGTACCGGTATATCATCCAATTCATTGACCAGATGGATATAAGAACATTCTTTAGGAGAGGTGGCAGCTCCGCCCAGTCAGATGAGAGAGAGAAGCAGGAGATTGACAGGGCTGAAGGAGCCGGTGTGATGGAGGTTAGTGGTCTACAGGTCTAGAACGAAATGAGTGGAGTTTTTTTTATTTTCCTCTACTGTAGTAGAAATGTATAGGCATTTGTTGTCAGGCCTAGGCTACTCCAAGGGTTAGCCTAAACTAGATTATTACATGATATGTTTATGCCAAGTCATAAAATTGGCTTCTGGATTTCGATCAGTTAATGTTTCAATGTTTGAACTTATCTTAAAGGGTCATGCAGAAGGAGAGGCTGAGGCAGAGAGTCAGAGAGAGGAAGAGACAGACCAAGCAGTTGCAGCAACTAATGATTTAGGTGAAAAAGACACAGGGCCCAGACAGGTTAAGCTGAAGAGCTACCCACAGGACAGCTTTGGTGCTCAGAACAGGTAATTTCACCACAGCTGGTATATTTGTGTTGTCAAGTTTCACTATGACCCTGTCATTCTGTCTCTTGTCTTATCATATACTGAATGCAAGCAAAACTACAGAGCAAAATCACACTTTCTGATTAAACCAATCTATGAACTGTCTGAAACAATGGATATCCGCGGCCCCAATTGGGCCTTTAAAAAAAAAATTGCCGCGCGCAAACATGCCACTCCCCTTGGGGCTAAGCCCCCCCTTTCTTTGAATCCTAGAAACGCCCCTGGTGTTGGAACACCTGGAATTTGTTCATTGTGTGATTTAATCAGGAACTTGTGTGATTTAATCAGGAACTTGTGTAAACGGTCAGCGCCTCTCCTCTGTCAGGATTTCAAAAGAGGACCCAAGCGCAGATCGATTAAAGCCGGATTTATTCAACAAAAAACACAGAGGATCAAAAAGGCAAACACCAAAACAGGGCACACGACCACTGTAGGCTTCCACGCCGAAAACACAAAAAGCTTCCGTAAGCTAACAGTTCAAAAAGTATTCTTTCAAGGCGACACAAGCAGGCAGGCAAAGTTACTTTCCAAAAAACAGACAACTCACGGAACAGGGTAGCACAACAGTTGCGACAATCCGACATGGAACATGAGGCAAGACAGGCTTAAATAGGCAGGGTAATCATTGGGCACAGGTGAGGAGCAGAACAGGTGGAAACAGAACAAAGACAGGACAAGGGGCGGAGCACATGGTAGCACATGGCTACCACATGGTAGCACATGGCTACCACAACACAGGCACATGGCTACCACAACAAAATGACATGTCAAAACAGAAACAGAGTCCAAATACTGACACTCCTCCCATCAATCACAGTAACTGTAGCCTGATGTTACCTGAAATACACCCCCTGACCTGGTGAACAAGACCCCAAATCACCTAGAGTTCTCTCAGGAGAGTAGCCGAGTCTCTCTTTCTCCCAACTCTCACAGGGGAGCTGCCTCTCTTTCTCTCTCTCTATTAGCCAAGAACGCATCACTAAACAAGTTCAACAATTTTAACAAGAGCAGCTGCAACAGAAAGTCTGCTAGCTAACTCTACAATGGGAGCAGGTAAAGCAAGTAATCGCGAAAATGACCCACAAACTCTGCAAGTTGGAGTAAAGTAGTGACCGGAGGAGTGAACAACAAAACACACACACTCTCTCTCTTATTCACACGAAAACACACACACACACCTTTTAGTTCATTAGTTAGGTACATCTAGTTAAATTATATATTGTGTGTTTTACTTCTGATCATTTTCTTAATAAATGCTTTTGATAGTATAGGCTGGTTGCACAAGGGTGAATAATTCAACCTTTACTAGCTATTGATATGATAACTTGGTTGTAGTTATTAATTTAATTATTAATCGGTTCTAAATTGATAGTTTAGTATTTTTAGTAGGAGACTGATTTGTGACTGATCTTTATTTTGTCCACTATAGTAGACACCCCATGTGTTCAATTTAATTGATTTGCTTTTGTGTTGAATAGTTGATGCCTATCCAATCGGGTGAGATCACCAACACTTTATTGGTGCTATTGACAGGATGGTACCAACATTATCTTGGTGGTCCCCGTGAGGAGAGTATTAATGTTTTTGCACAATTGCACCCACATTTATTTGGCGCTGTCCACAAGGTAAGGTACCTACATTATTCTGGTGCCCATTTGAGGCTGGTACCTATTGTACCTATAAACGTCTTCTGGTGGAGAATAGCACTGGAAACTGATCCAGCTTCTTGGCGATTTGACATTATGCCAGTACTACCTTTAGATTCTGACTATGACTACAACATCTGTCCAGATGTGAAGTCTGTATCAGAATATAAGGAAGCTGCTATACATTACATAGCTGGATTTGTGATGAAAACGACAAAGGAGAAATTCCTGTGCATGCCATTCAAGTTCTGTGATTGTGCTGAAAAGAATCTGTTCTCAAAGTTGCACATAGATGTTTGAAACTAGTGTTGAGGACAATCATGTTCACACTTTGGTTAAGATGGCAGCTTCCATGAACTGCAAAATACGTCTACATCCATAGGAACAGCCACAAGAAAGTGGGAGGCACTAGGCACTAGGCTCTTAAAAGAGAGCGCGCAGCAGTTTTTACTCCGAGATCGTCCATGGAACATCTGAACAGTTATCATTATTGGGGCCTGGAAAGAAGTAATTCCAACTCCAGTGAGTAGACTGTTTTCAGAGTACTGGGCTTGTTTTCCAAACAACTGCACTCAATCATCTCCATGGTTGACATAAGTCATTTATCAATGTTATTCAACAGTTACAGTTGATTCTTGTCAAATGATCGATGATCATCGTAACCATACTTTCATCAATATAGTTGTTGCAATCTGTTATCTTACCCACATAGTAAGCTAACATTAATGTTAGCCTAATGTTACTGTATGGACAAAATAAGATGGCCAAGATGACATTTGCTTGTAAGAGTTGCAGTAAAGTTATCAATTACTTTGTCACTGTACAAAAGTTAGCTAACCGAGCTCAGCTGCTGTTGTCTCTGAATCAGTTATTAAAGAGGTAAAAAGCAGATACAAACCTTTATTTTGCTGAGAAGTCAGGCTGTTTCCCCATAGGCTACATGTTGTTGGCTACTTTAGAGGGGGAATTGATGGGTCATTTTTACCGAGCTGTCATAGCGCTGAATGCTGATGGCTGACACACTCTTTTGTTGCACTAGCTTTCTGTTTGGCTGTGTTTGCAACGATATGGCGATATGCATCACAATTTCCACCTGTGCATGATAATCCACCTGGCAAACCTCTAGTTAGCTAACTTAATGAAACAGAGGGTAGAGGCCCACAAGGCTTTTCTCTCACAATCCCAATATACTGTTTTTCATTAGTTTGCTCTGTAAAATTACTACATACAATGATCCAATGTTAACATAAAGATACTTTTTAAATATTTGATAGATAATATGTTTTGGTTTTAGAAAATAAACAATGTAATTTTGCCTATATTGTATCTTAATATCACAACCAGACATTCAATACATTTACTGCATTTACTGCATTTTAATGTGCATCAAAATAGGCCTATGATTAAAAGTACACTAAATTATAGTGAGTCTTTCTTGAGTAAAACTAGACTAAAATATTTTAAATTTTTGTTGACAAAAAAACTGACTAAAATTAAGAATGTTTTAAACGACTAAATGTAGATGAAAATAATTTGCATTTTCATCTGAAAGACAAATTACTAAATGAACACTGGGGTGGATGTCATGGAGATGATGAGGCATCTGCAGGAGAAGGATGGAAGATAAACTGGAGTTGAGACAGATGGAGGCAGAGGTGAGAGAGAGATGAGAGGCAGCTGAGAGGGAGGAGAGGTGGCATTGTAAAGCTGTGGAGAGGGAGATTCACATAATTAAAGAGATGAGGGAGAGGGAGGACATGAGGGACAGGGGAACTGCTGCCAGGGAGGAGCGCTTCCTGGCAGTCTCAAAATGTATTAAACAAATAATAATAATAATAATAATAATAATAACACATTATTTGTTCTATCTGTCATTGTTGTTATTCTAGATCTTTAGTCAATCACAAATAAATGTACACACGCATATTAATGTTCCAGTTAAGCCAAATTATTTATTTAATCAATTAATGCTCTGGTGCATAACAAAGCATCGTCGTCCCGTGTCTGTCCTCTGCTCCACAGATGGTGCCTGGAGGCGCTGGTGCTGGTTCTGGATGGTCCCCAGCTGCTCCCTCCACATCAACATGTTCTTGTTCCAGTAAGTCCTCATTGCTCAGACAGATGTTGTGCAGGACTCAGGACTCTGTAGCAGGTGATCACCTCCCCTTAAGGATGCCAAAAGCTCTCTCCGCAACACATCTTGCTTTCGACAGGTGACTGTTAAAGGGAACCTGGAGTTGTTTGTGGAGAGGTTGCCTGTAAGGGGTCATGAGGGTGATAGGTGGTTTGAGGCAGAGGTAGCCACCATTCCCAATGATGCAGAAGTGGCGGTGACCTCACACGGATGTGGCAGCCATCAATGCTGCCAACAACCCAGTTAAAGTCTGCTGAGCTGGCCAAACATGCAAAGCCTGCACCCAGGTAAAGCAAACCCTCCTCAGATGGAGGCAGTGGCGGCACCAGACTTTTTTTTCTGCAGACTTGGGGGGGGGGGGGCCTATATGTCACATGGTTCTCTACTACAACACCTCCCCACCATATCGTCTATCATCTGTTTACATGTTTGCTCTCTTAAGCGTCTTTGGAGTAATATTATTATCATTATCTAGGCTATTTCTGACGGACGCGCACATCTGCGACGGTCACTGACAAAATGCATACAGCATGTTATAGAGTCTGCAATCCCAAATACTTAACTTACTTTAAAACACTTGTGGTAGTGATGGTTAAAGTTGGGCGCCAGGTGACCACTACCATGTCAGACAGAGTGAAATTAATCTTGGAATAGCAGATAGATTTAACTAAAACAGTCAATATTAATGTAATATCAATGTTACACAGCTAACAATACCTTAGTTACACTGTACTCCAACCATGCAAACCGTTCCAACCAGCTTTTACAAAAACTTCTTTGTTGGGCTCCATACATGCGAGGTGGATATTTCTAGAGTTTTGGTCTTCTCGGACTTGAAACTATCAGGCACTAGCTCGCTTTCTCTTTCAACCGTCCGGTAACGTCAAAGTTCACGCGTGCGATGTGAAAATTGGGTCAAAGGTTATGACAGAATGACTGCTCTGTGTCTAAAACAATCTGTTAATTTCAATCTGTTATAATTTTCTTTTGTGACTTAAATATTATTATCACGCAATAAATAACGCAGATGGAAATTAAATAACAATAATAAATAAACCATTATTTTCTTGGGGGTGCTATGGGGGTGCTATGGCTAATCCAGGGGGAGCTATAGCACCCCCTAGCTCCCCCTGGCACCGCCCCTGGATGGAGGGTGAATGACCTGGGGGGCAAGGACCTTTCTGCTGGTCTTATGGACTGCCCAGTGGAGAGCAGATCAGCGCCCGTTGAACGCTCTGGCCATAACATGATAGGACTAACCAACCAAAATAGGAAGACCAGGGGCTCAATGACGGGTCCCTACCCATGGTCACATTATGTGCTAGGGACTGCCATCAGGGCATGAAGGATGCCCTGGACAGACGGAAATCCACTCGCAGGTCACTGTGACCTTCAAAGTACTGGCAGTACTGGCACTGAGACATTTAACTCGCAGTACTGCCTCGGGTTTGAAGGCTGGAGAACGGAAAAACAAAGGACTTAGAACATTAAAATAAATAGAATAGAATAGTATGTAAATGTTTGTATGTGTTTTCTTTTGTATTGCACTCTGTATGGCTAGCAAACAAATTGTAACATAAAGTAGTACATAATTGACTAGAAGTCACGAGTATTGATGTCCATTCTGTTGCCTATGCTTTCACTCTTACATTGTCACTGTATGTTGGTGTGAAGACCAATCAGAACACAGGTAATTATGACTTAAAATTATGGTTTGTTTATTAAGTAAGTATGGCACAATGACATCAAAACTTTCTTTTGTCTGCTTTTTTTAAATGGCTTGACCTGTGAAGGTCAGTTTCAGAATCTGGACATGAAGAGGGTGCAAACTGCCTTACTGACAAAGGACATTCATTCAGAATACAGAGAAGTCTCTTTACGAGAGGATACAGAGGACCTTGAAACTACAGAATGGGCATGGGGAGAGAACAAGGCTGAAAATGTTGTCAATAATGGCCACAGTAACTAGAGGGTGGTTCTGAATGAAACAGGAGGACAGTGTTGCACAAAACTATGAGATTGCTTTAAATTCACATCTACAGCCAGCCAGTGTTTTTTCCAGCCAGCCACCTTTTTCAAGACTCCAAATTGGAGTCCATGGCATTTACTGGGCAATTCAGTACAGGCAAGAACAGCTTTGATGAAGCTGACCGACTCAAGATCATCTCAAGCAGATATATCAATGTGAGTCTGTTCAGTGCTGACAACAATTTTGTAATGGGCACCAATTACATTTTCTTTGATCAGTTTGTGACAGAGTTGCATCATGCTATTTCAAGTATTTCCATTCAGCTGCAGAAAGGGAAGGTATTCTCCAAGGACTGATGAAGAATTACAACACGATTTTTGCAAAACCAACATGAGGCGCAGAAACTTGTTTGACATGGGGAGGCCATAAGATTCATGCAGCCCCCGAGAGGGACACCTGCTTTTTGAGAAAAGACAACGAAGGACCTCTTTGCATGTTTGAGAAAATTGGGCCTGCCAGGTTTTTTAGCACTTTCAGTGCTGCTGAGATGAGGTGGCCACATATCATTGAAACCATGAAGAAGCAACAAGAAGAAACTGTGAATTTCTCTAAATTGGACTGCACCACCAAATGTGACATCCTACGAAGCAACCCTGTAGCGGCCATAAGAATGTTTGAAAAGTCGAAAAGAGCGTGGAGGCCCTCTGATGAGCTATCTGATTTTATCACCTGCTCAACCCTCTGGTGATGTGGACATGTTTTACAGCATGGAATTCCAGGTCAGAGGGTCAGGCCATGCAGGTTTTAGATTAAAGATGCACCAAAGTTTGATGATGATCCTGATGAAAAGGTTGCTTCATTCACCAATAAGTATACAACATGCCAACTGCTTGGTGACGAGATTGATCCTGAACTGCACAATATTGTGAAGAAAGTTCAATCTCATAGCAGAAATCACACAAAGTTGTGCAAGAAAAGATATAAGCAAGCCACCTGTGAAGTCTACTTTTATAACTAGACCACCTGAATATAAACCAGATGGACCAAACCCAAAAGTGTGAGCAAGAGCTAAGAGGAAGTATGTTTGGGATTTATTACATGATCCAGCAGCTTCCTTCAGAAGTACAGAGGACATCTTTGCAAAGTGCAACATGATCTATGAGGAATTTTCCTGTTACCTTGAGTCAATGACAGATGGCAGTGCTGTGATGGTGCACCGTGACCCTGAAGACTGCTGGGTTAATCCACAGTTGTTGAAAGCATGGAATGCAAAGATGGACCTTCAGTACATTCTGAATCCCTACAGCTGCATAATGTACATGCTCTCGTACTTAACCAAGGCTGAGCATAAGATGAGTGAATACCTCAAATGTATTGTGCAGAAACTGCAGAAACGCTGGATCTCATCTTTACCTCTGAGCCAGGAATGTGCTTATCAGGAATAGTGCTTTTGCTTTATAGTTACCACAACCCTGTGTATGCCATGTTGAAGGAATGATTTCACTGGGGAACAACGTTGGAAATGTTGACGATTGGATCATCAAAGGCCACAGAAATGCTGAAGACCAATAAATAAGAGTTTTGTTCGATTCGTCAGAGTAACTGCACTAGATGATGTGGCAAATAACTACATTAAAACTACAATGGGACAGAATGATGTTGGACATTTTGCTGATTGGATCATAAACGGCCACAACAACACAGAAGAATGTAAAAAGATAATTCTAGTTCTAATTCTGAAAAACAACTGCAAGCAGCCTCATTTAAAGTAATCTTTTCACAAAAGAATGTTGCTGATTGGATCTTCAGTGGCCACATATTTTTCCAACTCCTTTCTCACAGCAAACTCATTAAAATAAAAAACTAAATTTCAGAGGATAGTCTCTTGAAACATCTTCTTGTTCAACGATGGACAATAACGGAAATGTTGCTGATTGGATCCTTGAAGGCCACACCAACGCAGACGAATGTGCAAAGAATTTGTTGCGATGCTAAACTTATGGTGAATGGCCTCACTGAAAGTAAAATATTTTAAACATATTTTGTTGTAATAAATGTACCCTTGTGATAAATGTATTGTCAGTTTCTCACACAAAAAAACAACAACTTATAATGGTAGTTGAGAATAAAGTGTCAGTAAGTGTCAGAGTTCTTTGCATTCCTGTTCTGATGTTTTCCTCAATCTTGAGCCTTAATTTATTAAACATTGTACATACTGTACACATTAAGCATGACTACATATGTTAAATCTGTCAGGGAATGTGTAAATGTTTTGCACATAACCTGTCCCTGTTGTCCAAATATCCAGATGATGTCCCCGATTGCAGCTGGAATGGTATTATGGAAGTGGTGTACATACAATATTTTAACATAGTTGGTCTTCACAGTTCTTGTTTTACCATTTTCTTTTTACTTTTTCTATGTATGTCCTTTTGTCCTGGTATACCTTTGTCAGTGATTTGTCTATTAAACTTAAAAAAGGAATATGTTGTTTTCACTAGCCCCACTCGTGGCCTGTATCTTGGCATAGTTATCTTTCAACTAAAATAAGTCTTGCTTTCTCAACCAAGTATTCTGTTTAGCTCTCTCATATATCTGTGGAACGCACTGATTTAATAAATGAAGACTGTCAACTCATTTTGAATTCATCATAAAGCCTAGTGTGTGCTGTATGCTCAGTTATAATAATAATCAGCATTGGAGCTGTATAATCTGTCATTTGCAGCTGTTGTGCAATCGCACTTCGCATTTTCTTGTGGAACTGCATCTCTAGTTATTATTATTTCCTTTTTTTGGACCCGTTTCAACTCTCACAGTTTCCATTGCAGTGCTAACAGGTCAATCCTAATGCATTGTAATGTGCTTGTACTCGGCTAATTGATATTTCTGCTGGTTTTGTTTTAATTACTTCTTTCCCATTGAAAATGCATTAATTGGGGATGTTTTTTGTTGGTTGTGTAGTGGTTAGTATTGCTGGCTTCTACACACTAATACCTGTCAAAGATCCATGTGTGATCCAGATGTTTGGAATAAGCAATCAGGTGCATCTTAAACCCAACAAGGATAGACATAATGCACAGCCATAACAAACAGAACACAGTTTTATAGTTTGATATTACAGTATTACTGCAGCATCACATAGAAAGCCACACAATCATTGAGCCACCACCAAAGAACAGTCACTTTTCCTTTTTCTGATTGCTGATTCTTTTTTTAAGTCTTCTGATTTCTGATGATCTTCTTTTCAAGCCCCATAATCGGAAGAAACCCCATTTATATATCTTTGCAGAACTCGGTGTATGTACATTGTAGATTTTGTTGTGACCCTGAAGGCAAGTGGAACTAACTACTGTTGGCTTCACATCAGATTTCTGTTTGTTTTTATGGTTACATTGTTTTATTATGTTGATTGTTTCTTGGTAGTTCGGGGGAACAGCTATTAAGCCTGACTGAATCCACTCATTCATTTAAATGGTTTTCATTTCCATGTAAACGTATGTTTCCATGTGTTCCAGACCATGTGATAAGTATGCAAATATGCATCGCAAGTTGTTTGGCATCAACTAAATTACCTTTATCCAAGAGGGCGTTCTGCTGTGAGGGCGGGATCATGACGTTGAAGTCTGAGAAGCCACACCAAAAATATCCTGGAACAGAGGGCAAGTCATTTTTCATTATTCAGTGACAACACAGCTGCACTTTTTGTTTGAATGAGTTTGAATTTGTTACGATGGAAGAAGTAAATGCAAAGAGAAGCTCATATTATCAGTAATATTAGTTCAATAGTGATTCAATGGCACACTCTGATGGAATTTAACAAATAGGAGACGTTTATTTTCCCTTTAAAGCAGCAAAAAGGAGTTCTGTTCCAAAACTACCTAAAAGCCATGCAAAAACCTTGCAAACACCACCAACATTACAGTTGACACCGACAGAAGCTTGCCAACACACTAAGACCCCGTTTACACGATGGGAAAACGCATATATTTTCATGCGTTTTGGCCTTTCATTTACACGAAAACGGAGGTTTTATCACGGAAAACGATCATTTCTAAAAACTCTGGCCAAAGTGGAGATTTCTGAAAACTCCGTTTTTGTGTTTGCGTGTGAACTAGGTCAAACGGAGTTTTAGGTTCTCAAACGTCACAGTATGCGACTAAAAATACATCGCATCATGTGAGCGTCCTATGTTTACAGTTAGTTTGCTTACTGATCATGGATGCTGTTAAGGTAGTGCTCATTTATTTACGTTAATGCAAACGCCTGTTTGTATTTACAAACACAACTGCTTTTCTATATGGAGGAGCAGAGGCGAAGAACTGCACGGAGGTCAGCAGTCTTTCTACTGCTTTCACTCCCAAGACGTAGGCTACATTGCCTGCCAACGTTGCCGCCGACGGTTTTGGATCCGACCAGGGCAAACTGCTGTTTGGTGGGAAAACTTCGAGAAAGAAGTCGTCCTCCCGGACGGCTATGTGTAAATGTGGTCTAACTGGTCTTTTGGCAGCTGGCAAAGTCATGCTGTGAAAACTTTTCTTCCATTTTTGCAAGGTGTTCCAGCCTGGACCTACAGACCTACATATCCTGGATGGCTAGTGGGAAAGACACCGGTGTTTATCTGTCCTTCACATGACCATATGCTATCAAAATGAATTTGAGGATGACATCAAAACTAGTTGCCCATAAAACCATACCTCAAAAAGTGTCAACTTGTTGCATAGTGTTACTGTACAAATTAAATAAAGATATTGTGTGTAAAATGTATATAAGTGACAGGTAAGCCATTATGGAAACCTGCAATATAAAATTAGAAGTTAAACATAATTTATGTCACCTTAGCACACATGTACGTGATAAACTGAAAAGTATCAGAGAACTCTTGCAACCCAATGCTCTTCACTTGTATTTAAGCAACCCAATAAACGCAAAATGGCGTGATAAACTCCGCTAAGGGAAGCCAAAAAAAAGAAAACTTACATTAGATTGAAAAATTTAAGTTGAAGTTAACACTGCATACAATGTAAAAATACATTTAACACAACAAACCAGTTCGGTACGTCTCTATTCAGGTTAGCAAGCTTGCAAGACTAGGTTTGGGCCCATTACCTTGGTGCACGTGAAGAAATCCGGAATTCTTTGTACTCCCATTGGAGAATGAAATCCAATACAAAATGAAATAAACATTCATTCTCGCTATTACAGTCGTAAACCTGGTAGCAGGCTCATCGCGAATTCAGTAGTCCATGACGCTTGAGAGACAGGATGAAGTTCATGGAGGCTAACTTACTAACTTCAGCTATCAGCTCTATGACGGTGAACCTAGCGCCAAAACTTCCCTCGAGCCTTTCTTCAACAGGCACCGTAGACGAAGTTAAATAGGTAAGCTAACGCTTGTTACAAAAATGAGCTAAGTCTCAGGTGTCGTCGTTGCCAGTGTCTATCGTGAACAACTCTGATAATCCTCTCTGTAGCAGGCAGAAGACTTCCAATTCCTGCCTCCTAAAATCCAACTAGCCTGAATAAAAAAAACTACCTCTCCTCCTCACACAGGATTGGGTACAACATTGAAAAAAATAATAATAATTCCCTCAGGAAACATACATTGTTACCAAACAAGGGGAAAAGGCATCATGGTAATTGTAGATACTTCAAGCACACACGGCACACAGTAGGAACTTCAACCACATAGCATTATCAATACAAGAAAGGCATTAAAACAATAAATTATTTTCTTAAAGGGCCTTACACAATACAAACATGTAACACACTGTAAAAATACAAAAATGCTGTTCTGGGTCCTCCACAACTGTGGCCACTGCTGAAAGTATTTTCTGCTGTTGCTTCTCTTCCTCTTCTTTTCCTGCAGGAGGATGGTATACTCGAGGTGATTACCCTCGCTGGGACTGGGCTGGCCTCTCAAACCGCAGAGGGAGCAGAATATTTGTCAGTCCCTCCGGGGTTTACACCATCCAGCCCCAGAGGACTTGGCCGCTTGTGGCATGTAGGGCAGGGGGCAGCATCGGTGAAAAAGGTAATGATATCTGTTCATATTGATTTTTAACATTTTAACATGGATAGTGTTCTAATCTAAGCAATGGTTAATTGGGATCTTTATTATTTTGTACCTGTGAAGAATCCACTGCCAACCTGTCCAGTGGGAAGAGGCCTGTTCTTTGGAAACCCTCCTTTATGTTGGACGCTGTCCCAGCCTTGGGATAGGCCATTTTAAATACGGTGGGCAACTGCCGCTTTCCCATCACCAGATCTCCCCAGATGCTAGGGTACTGAGCGCTGTCTTCAGTGGCCCAAAGACAGACAGGTCTGGTGGCTACAGGAGATGGATGGTGTTGCCCAAGCAGAAGTCTACTGCCTCCTTCGAGACTGTCCATGTACTCCTTCTCGGACATGCCATACTGTCTTGGGGTCCGTCCAGGACATAGGAGGCACTGGGGAGGCATGTGGGGAAAATAATAAAGGGTGGAATGCTTTGCCCAGTTGCACTCGCACAACAGTGTACTGTGATGTGTTCCCTGGCGGTCACCTGTTGTGCAGACACATACCATTGCCCTTTTCCGCACCATGCACCCCTTTCTCTCTGAAATGTAAATACTCTAGTCAGTTTTTATGTTTAAGGTTTTGTTCAGTTGCTTATTGATTTAGCATAGGTTGTCAGTTATTGTATGCTGTACAAAGTTGTATATGTTGATGTAGTAACTCTATTGTAACAAACAGAGTTGTTTTTATTAAAATGTTGTTGTCATTGTGACTCATGGTCCCAGGGGCCCTCTGCATGAACATTTTCAGTTCCAAGCTACTTATTAGGGAACTTAATAAATAATAACTTATTATTTCCAGGCTGCATATAACATCAACATCAAAGATCAGATTGTAAAATTATCAAACGTACTTATGAGTGCAAGAAGAGAAGAAACCAATTGTCCTTTTCAGGGTAAAAGACAAAGAGACTATGAACTGGAACGATGGGAGGTGAAGGAACAGGCTGCTGGGTTTGAAATTTAAAATGACTGCTGGAAAAAAGAACGAATGTGAAGGTGAAAGAGAAAACTGTTAAACCCCAAAGCTGACTGGGGAGGTTAAAGACAGTTTAACATGGAAAGAGTACCCTAAAACTGCTTGTTGAGTAATCCTTATAATTGAGTATGTAACCGGGTGGTCTTGGGGTTTGGATCATTTACCCTCTACCGTATCAGAAATCTTCCACCTAGGCTACACAAAAGCAGGCACAATAACAGACAGACGGGAGACGCGATTAATACTGAAAAGATTTATTTAATTGATCAGTAAAAAGCCAACTGGAGCCACTCACTCACTCACTGCTCAGAGGATTAACCACGCCATGCGGTACGCTGCAACTGCGAGATATGAGAAATCGGTGAATAAGGTGTGGCTACTGTCGCACATATGCACACACACACACACACACAAATGAAAATGATCTCTAGCAGCTAATCACCCTCTACTGCCAGAGAGTGTGTTACATCAGGAATTCAGGCTATTACCCTTACTGTCACTGGAAACAGGTCAGACCCAACGAGACTAGATCAGACTAAATACCAGTTGACCCATTTACCATAGGCAGGAAAGCCAACAGTTAGCCCAGCAATACAGCAACAACTGATGGCCACACCTAAAACACAGAAAACCTAGATATTGCTAGAAATGTTACCAGTGGCCAGCGAAGCACCACCATAACTACAAGACCCATATTGCCTGTGTGAGTCAAGGTCTAGGAACACAAACCCGGAAGAGGGGAAGCTGCCACAAAGCCATCCTGGTAAAAATAAAGGAAAATCAGATCAGTATAGGAAGCCTGCTGCACACACCTAACATACAATATGTTAATATCTACAGCGGGCTCATGTACGTCAGAAAATGCCAAATGACCGGAAATACTTTAAGAAAACAATCTAAAGCACACACTCTTGGCAAGCAAACATACCATCGCTCATCTCCGTGATCAATTCAACTCTGCAGAGCAGGGCCATAGAGGTGCGACGCAAAGGGAAGAAACCACCTTTAAATAGTCTGAATAGTGGGAAATTGGCTCGTCCCTCCCCTGCCAGCTGAGAACTGCTTCAGAGCACGTCTTCATTGTTTGTAGAGTTTGGGCATTCCTAGGGTTGATGGGTTGAAGATGGGTTATTCAGCACATTTAAACATTGAAGAAAGCGTCAGAAACATACAACCTACCCTTCATGTGAGGTGGCAGGGTAGGGCAAGGCAAGGAAGAATGAACGGATAGTCTTCCAGTCTACCATCACAGACTGAGGTTCTAAATTGAATTTGTGATAACCCATGGGCTAATAATTGAAGTAAAGTGTTGCCTTAATATAAAAGGTAATTCACAACAGACCCATGTGTGTCTGCAGTGGTGTGAGTATAGGAATAACAATTTATTTGACACCTTCTGTGGCGGTGGTGGTCGTGCTATCCTGAGAGACTTTGAGGAAGGAAGTTATAAACCTTGAGGCAGCCGATTTTGTTTTGTGAGACTGATGATCTGTGTGACAGTTGACAAGTGATAGAACCGAATATTGCTGTTTTCCTGTTGTGTCAGACATGAACAGAGTGCTGACGTTATTTTGTATCATCTTACTCTGTTACCCATGTCCCTGGTTATGTACTCTCAGTAAGAGCAAATATCTGAGTCTTAACTCATTAGTATTCAAATGGTTTGTGTGAGAATTCAAGTTCTCCTGTAGCATTTGGACTCCTTCCCCCTAGATAGCCTCCTTCCTGCTGTGTACATGAATGTGAATGTGAAGATGAATGTTGGAAAATGTGCCTTTATGTAATGTATGTGTGATGTGTGAAGGGTCCTACAAGCCTGAGCAAGAAAGATGGAAGTATAAACCAACAATAATAACTATGCAATGTGAATACAGAATGACAATGCTTAAGCAAAACTAAAAATCACAAACTGCAGAAGGCAGGGCGAACTGGTTGTTATCGTCTAACTTGATAATTGAGTGAGTGGTGATGTGAGAATGAGCATGCAATTTGTGTGAGTGAAGCGGTGAAGGAATGACTTATCCTGTTTAATCAACAGTGAAAAAGTTTTAAAAAGGGATAGGAAATTCTGTAAAGACAGAGTGATGAATATGCACATTTTTTATTTTGAAATGATACTAGTAATCTCAGTATACACCCACTGAGAGGAATAGATGGCTGAAAGCCATAATATATTAAACCACTGTGAAGTGAATTGAAACCACAAATAGCAAACTAAATTGCCCACGTGACACTAAATAATAACAACAATAATAATAATAATGAAACAACGTGATGGTAAAGGAAGATGAGCCTAGTTTGTACGTTGGTGAGAATGAAGTACACCACTAGTGGGAGTTGCACCCCAAAAGTCAACATCCAAATTGCATGTAAATGAAAGGGTGGAGGGGTAAGGTGAAGTAAGGAGTAATATGAAATAAGGAGCGACAAAAATACCCTTTAAAAAAAAAAAAGAATTCGGTAAGACTTTACCCCGTATCCATAAAACATTATAAACACATTCATAAAGGGTTACAAAATATTCATTATGCCACATAATGATTGACGTAAGCATATGTAACAATTTATACATAGTAATGACTGCACTCATAAAGCGTTAGGATGGAATTGAGTGTTTATTTACAGCTATTTACAATATTTACAAGATAATTAGATAATAAAAAGAACAAAGACAACAAGACAAAGACATGATGATTTAAATTTACACACACACACACACACTCACACTCACACACACATCAGCATTCACTGGCAAGTCTGGACATAATGCGGGCACGGGTGCGCCAAACTCACACAGGGGACAGAACACCCATGGCACAATGCCGCCCTCTCCTGGTGGGTTAGTGTTTCCTCAATTGCCACACGTGTCTAACAGAAAGAACATATATAAAAGAGGAAAAACTCTCAACTCACCCATCTTGTAATTTCTTAATATCTTCAATGGTAACAACTTCTACCTCCATTCTGTGCCATGACTGCATGTCTGTCCCCTCCAGCTACTTTTCCCTTTTCTTCTAGCTGGTTAGAGAAATACTATTCAAGATTTGGATTTGGACAGCTATTGATAGTCAATGAAACCCTATGTACACTACAAACCCTAAGATCATCCGATGGCAGTGCCGAAGCCTTCTTTTCTAGGGGTAGATAATTAAATTAACGTTTAATATAAAATTGTAACACTCACAAAATGATTTGCTTTTTTTGCTATTGTAAAAAAAGAAAAGAAGAAATGAAGAGTGATGATACTATTGTTTGAAATCGGGTAATTACCAGTGGATGAAGAGGGGGAGTGAAGAAGAGGAGGAGGAGGCACTGGCTGGGTGGCTTGGCCTGGCCATGCAGGAGACAGTGAGGTGAGCGGTGGTGTCCAATGGGGCTGAGGACGGCACAGGTGTGCTGGGCCTGCCTCTGCAGCTGGCGGCTCCCGCGGAGGCCGTGGCTGGGCTGGTGGTCCATTGACCGATGCTGGTGCGCCGCCTCTTCTGTTAAGCCCTCTGCTCCTTTGCCTCGCTGGCAGCTGTGGACTGTGGACACACCAGAAGGTGACTTGGTTTGCCTGCAGGTTGAGATAAGGCAAGGAAAGTTCATTTATACAGCTCAATTCATACACATTGGCAATTCAAAGTGCTTTTCAAATGAGCAGATAACAGAACATAATGGGTAAAGGGCATTAAAGAACATAGAAAAATTAAAGATTTTTAAAAGAAAAAGAGCATACAAATTAAATAAATAAATAACAAAATCTAAATAAAAAAAGTTGAGGGCAAACCCCCAAACCCAACTACCCTACTGCTTACTTTCCAATAAGCAGTTAATTTAGTAAGATACGTTTTGAAAAGATGGGACCTTTTGTTTTGTGTATGGTGAAGCACAAAAATGGCAACCTATTCAACCCTATGTCTCATTCAGTTTAGTGTGTTGTGTTTTTATTTAGTTCAATGTGTGACATAGGGATCCTTCATAGGGATTAATTTGTGTGTCCTGGGCATTGTGAATAAATGTTGGAAATGACATGACAGTAATCGCATCACCCTCTCTCCATAGCTCATTGACTGGATAGATATAAATCTGGCAGACCAAATACATCATAGTGAAAATGTCCAGACTATAATCTGTGCAAAAAATGAGCCAAGACGGCTCTTAAAATGGGTGTCCTTGTAAGAAACAATGCAATCGTGTGACATGGAATACTTTTGGGAGCCACTAGGGGCAGTATATATCACGATTCAACATTCTATTTCTCTGAATTTAGAATTATGAGTTCTGTGATGCTTGTAGACTTTCTAATTATATTCTTGTAGGCATAACATAGCATTTATTAATACATATTTTGTGGCCTCTGTTGCTTTCATGCTTCCTTTGAATTGTGTTAATTTAATGCCACGTGTGCATTTAATTGAGCCTAAATAGTAATAATAATTTACGTCAACCCTATTTGTCAAACCACTTGTCAAATGTCACTTGTTGAAAACAATTAAAACTGAATAGGTCCGTATGAATATCTTGAGTCCAGTTTGCTATATCACAGACAAGGGAGACATAATAGTTTCCTGGACCAATTATCTCATAATTTTACTGAAATCAAACCAGTGTGCTAAAATGGTACAATTACAATTAAGCGCCATTATATTTTCAATACATTTCGAGAGAGAGTTATTGATGTGCACTTCCACCGTAGAAAAAGAAAGTTCTTCTGTTGCCCAGTAGAGGGTGAAATTGTCACACTGTTTTGATGGCCCTGGGAAAATCACTCAGATAATTCTGTCTTATGTACATGTCAAAGAATGAATCAACTCCTGCTGAGTGTGTGAAAATACAGAAATCTTCAATTCAAAATGCACCTCGATGGTAAGCATCATGTCATGCCTATAAGCATTGGCTTATTAGGAAGCATCACATTTATTTGAGGTGGTGTATTTTTAAGAGGGCTAAAGATTTACTTCCAGCTAGAACCAATTGCATACCGCTCAGGGGTTGAATGAACAATAAACTGTGCTGTGCACGGTATTGTGACTTTCGAAATGTGACAAGAACTGAATGTTGGTTTTCAACAGCCTTAAGTCTTTTCTAAATCCTTATGTTAGTTTGCTTAATAGAGTAAGACTGCTTTAATTCAAACAATGCCTGCGATTTACAAAAATATCTCAACTTGTTCCCTGTAAAAAATGACCACCGCTCTGAACCGACATGAGAGGTCCTGCATTTTAAAGCAAAGAGAGAGACAGAATGGTGTCGGTAACTGGCTTATACCCTGTGGATGAAAATTCTCTCATACTTTTCAGTGTTCAGATTTTCTGTCGTGCGTAGCGCTCTAAACACCCCACGTTCCCCAGGGAGCCACTCTGACAGCATTATGAGCTCACCATCAGTAGGGAAGTGCACAGCGTAGGTCAGAGTGATCTTAATTACCTGCTCTTATATATATATTTATTTATATGTTTACACAGTATTTTTTAGGCTCAACACAATGTAAGATCTACCCAAACGCCGCTGGCACTGTGTCAGAGATTAGTTATTAACGAGATGAGATTGGCGCTGAGCGAGACAGCGCATTCATCCACTCACAGTTTTTCACTCATTAAGACCACTTTGCATTTAGCCATTTAGTAGACTCTTTTCCCACACATATGCTTTACAGAGCAGCGGGAAGGAAGAGAGGAAAGCCTTGAGTTGGAACTTACAAGGTTAGCTCTGCAGAGGTATTAATTAGTTTAATGTAATTCTGTCCCTCAGTGTTTTTTCTGTCCAGTAGCTATTTTAGCTGGTTGTAACACAAGGCACTGGTTCCCACACGTTGGAACCGCTGCACTAAGGCTAGTTGAAAATGAGTCCATGAAAGCAATGTTTGGAATGGCACATGTTGTATTAGTAGCGAAAAGCTGGAGCATTTGCACTGCAAAATGAATTTTATAATTAATGCCTCAGATGGCCTTCTTCGGAGCTTTTAGTTTATTTCCCATGAGTGTAAATCCCAAAGTCTGCTGCACAGGGAAGGACCAATCTGCAGGTGCGGTAATAGGCCCTTAGTGCCCAGCCATTTCACTTCTGCAGAGTGCATTTCCCCAGATGTGAAACAAAATATTGCAGACCAGGAAAACGAGAAGCCACCTGGTACTGCCCAGCTTTTGTTTACACGTCTGGCGTCTTACCTTTTAATTAATTCTGTCCGCAGAATTCTCAGGTTGCTACCGTCTTCCCTCACATCGTATGTTTACCAACCCACATGTTCTTTCCACTACCTTTTCTGAAGCTGTTCCAAGAACTGTGATTATTTCCAGAGACTACAGCACAATTAATGGCTGAGCACACTATGTGGAATTGCCTCCACTATAGTGTCTTTGGATTTGCTATTGTGGCACTCTACTCTGAGGTCACTGTATGTGCACAAGCAGTCGGGAGTGTGCTTCCATCTGAGCTGAGGTATTATCTACCTTATCTCTGCTGGAACTGGATGGTGTTTGGAAATGTTGGCTGAAGATGAGCATCTGACACTATATTAAAATACATAGACACCTCCAAGGGAGGATTTTGTGAATTACTTGTAGTCCTGTATGAATAGCCGTTTTGTTTTATTTCACTGAACAGGGTCATTTGTTGTCTGACTGAAAGTTACAAATGCAAGATTTTTTCTGCTTAGGGAAGAAAATGTTTAATGTAACTGTCTGTGAGACAAGTTTGATATTTCAATGTACTTTCCCAAAACAACACATTTGGAGCCTTTGCCCGATGATAATCTTGCAAGTTTCTCGTGTCACACATTGAGGTCTCCTTGGTTGGTGGAGAGAGGTGAGAAACCCAAACAGGAGAGTGACCTCAGCATCCTGTACGCCAGGTGCGACATCTGCAACACTTGTCAGACCTAATCAGCAATGCTTCATCAGAAATGCTCCATTAACTGCTACACAGAATCCGTCTGTAAAATGTAAGCACCTATACACTGTTCACACATGCATTCAGAGAGGCATGGAGAGATTGCAAAAATGCACACCATGACATGCGCAAGACACTCAACACACACGTATGGGTTCACGAGTAACCACACACTTGATAGGTTTGTCTGATCATCACAAGCTTGATCCCACAGAACAGCTGCTCAACCTTTCCTATCTCATACTTCTGTGTAACATTGATCTTGCAATGTGTTTGTCATCCATTTGTGCAAACACAATTCCACAATTGATTTCAATCATGCCTCTCCTATTTCACTTTCCTCTAGTGTGTGTGTATGCATGTGATTTCATTTAAACAGGTGTGATTACAGAGGAAAGTTTCTGGAAGAGGGAGCTGCGATTCTCAGGTGAGCGCTTGGGTCAATCTGTGGATGGAATATAAATCATGTGAAACATTAATCCGAAGTGCTCTGCCTGCGCAAAAATAAAGTACAACTCAGCCATGAGCTGAATATCACTTTTACCACTATAGTCTTGACCAGAGTTTATATTCATATGAGTATGTGCACAAACAGCTGTGTGTTTGTGTGTTTGTCTATATGTGTATGTGTGTCACAAAAGCAGTGACCTATAGTCAGATATCATTCACCAGATTAAAGTGGGAGGTGTTGCTTTGTGGAACAGAACACATCTTTTTTTCTGCTCAGAGTGACAGTGAAGATTGTATTAATTAGCATAATTGCAGTGACCGGGCTGCAATTGCTGCGCGGATGCTGTGCTGTCTGTTCCATTGTGACTGCCTGAGCAGCAGTGGCTCGCTCATTGACTCACCAGCCAGTAGCGTTTCCTAGCAACGCCTCCTGAATGTACTGTACTTGTGCGTCTCATGGGCGCTGTTAATAATCAACACAGCTATTTCCATGTAGTCTTCGCTATAAGATTCATGCACATCTGAAAGAATGTGTGTGGTTTTTAATTTTTTTTTTTTTATTCTTCCCCACATTTCATTAGCATCCCCTCGTCCCCCCGCTTTTGCCCTCTGACCTCAGAGGTGACCATCGCATGTCAGAAAGGGACTGTATGTGGTGGGAATTAAGCTGACAGCAGAACACATTGAGTGGTGAGTGGTGGCATGATCTTTGTCAGACTTGCAGGTTACCTGGCACTTCTGTTTATGTGAAGGTCAGGCCTCTGCAATGTTAATTGGAGATTGATGAATGGGGTTGACCTGGATAATTCCATTAGTTGAGCTCAGCCCCAAGGAGGAGGGCTGCTTTAATAAATGGTGGATGAGTTGGAGGGGGGGTGGGGGGTCGCAGATGTGTCTCTGAAACTTCTATCCTCCACCTGCTGCAGAGGAGCTCTCCACACTCCCACACTGCCCCCCCCCCCCCCCACACTCCCTCTCCCCAATAGGAGGGGTTCAATTGTTTCTGAATGATGTATGAATGGAGCGCAAAGACAGATGAGCCAGGTCAGCTTGACAATAAATAAACCTAAACCATCTAATCAGACACTGTCGGGGGTGTTCAGTGAAGCTGAGAGCACTAAAAGGTTGGCCGCCTTCTGGCGATAGATGTTGATGTGACACGTATTGTTGCCTGAGCGGGTCAGGCTGGGAAATTTATGTCAGATAAAGAGGAGGCCTATCATGCGGCTGACAGGCAGTGTATGCTCGTGCTGACAGCACGTCGGTGACGTCTGTTGTCCTGGACCTCTGCCACTGAGATTTCAGGCTCAAACTCAGAGCTGTGGTTGTACGCGCCGCTACGTGCATTTCGCATGCTGCAGGCAGCAGTCGCGGTTCAAAGGAGCACGTACTACACTCCTCGCCATCATCTGCCTTCTGTTTACAGTCGTGTCGTATTCTCTCTGTATACATAAGTAGCAGTATTAACATGAACAGAGCACAGATTGGCGTGCTGATACATAGGCGTGGCAAAGGGATGTGGGGACAGTAGATGACCATTTTAGACCTTAACTTAGCATCTCTAGTACTTCGTTGATATAAAAACGGGAAGATTAGATGAGCTTTACATTTGCACATATCATGCCCAGCACCCTATTCACTTTTAGGCCTTTGATAATATGTGTAGACCATACAATTCTTCAGTGATCTGGACCCAACCTGGTTCACCTAATGTTACTGACAAACCATAATTCACACCTAATGTTACTGACAAACCATATTTCATTTCCGAAAGGTTGGTGAGAAAATGAGTTTACTGAATGAATTTATTCTGTTGTTCTGTAACTGTATTCAGTTAAGTCGATGCTGCTATCTGACCAGGTACAAATGTGCTTCTGCCGAGAGGGAGTGGATCTTGGTCACAACATACTCAAGGTTGCCAATCCGTAATTCTGCACTGCAGGAGCACATTCTGTTCAGATGATAGGACATATTGAGAGGAATGTATGAATTATGACTTTGCCTTTTTGTGAACAGAGACTCTGGTCATACTCTACGAATCCAGGTCGACTAGGGACATTACTTTATCCCTCACTACATCTGCCAAGTGGGAATATAGGAGGAAGCTCCCAGTGGAATCTGCTATTCTATGGTATCATGAACATGGCCCTATCAGCACCAGGCAAATGGTAATTATCTAATGCCTTTGTGTGTTTATCAGTTTGATGGTTGATATGCTAGGAGCTGCAATGTATCTGTCTCACATTTACTGTCCTCGTGATCTTTCACCCGGCCAGAGTATCAGGTCCATAAATTGTTTGGGGCTATTCTTTATCAAGTGAATGAGGTCCTCTTTTTTTTTGTCCTCTGCCTCCCTTGACTGAGTGTGTTTTTCTCCTTTTGTGTGTATATCAGGGCAGAGCCAGTCTCGTCACAGCTCAGATGCAGCTTGCTGAGCGCTTAGCAGCAGGTAGCACCACAGGCTAATCACTAGAGCGTTGCTACTATAGTATCAGTCTCTCACTTTCACATAGCCCCCAATGCAGATGCTAATTACAGACAATCACTGCTAATGGTTTTCATGTCAGCGTCTTGGCCAGCACATTCATTGTGGTAGTAATAGCCTGAGTTCTGGAGTTTCTCTATGCAAGATCTCTCTAAGATGAATGGGTTGTTCAAAATCCAGACTTCAAGGACTTTTTTAATAGCAAAGAGAAAACACAGAGAGGTGTCTCTTGGGCATACTGTAAAATGTGTCCTGTAAATTCAGACAGCAATGAGCTGTGCTTGCAGCACAATGTGCACTATGGGATATTCCAACTTCTATAGCATAATAACATTTCTGCCCCTAGCATTTTTCAATGGCATATTGTTTTATTCATGCTTTTACATCCTGGTAGCTTGCTGATTGCTGCTTGACTGCAGTGTCAAACTGCTAATGTCAACCATGGTGTATTATTTTATGTCTCTGCCTTCATTCTGGGGCAGTCTTTTTTTATATACTTCTTTCCCTGAGGTGGGAAAGATGTCCCCCATCTGGTTTACTTCACTACAGACAGCCAGCTCTCAACTCTCCACTGACTCTGTGTGCTGCACAAATCCCTCTGCCAGGAGCTCTGAATTAATTCATGAGCATTCTGCAGCATGGCATTACGCACCAGGAGGACTGGGTAGACTGTCCTTGCAGCATCAGTCTGACATGAATACACCGTTCATCATTTCTAGGATTCCATGATGGTATATTCATTTTTTTCCCAAGATGGATGCCATATTGTCTGATATTTGTGATAAGATAATAATTGTAACCATGTTATTCAAATGTTAGATGCTCTAGCAGATAACCTACAGGATGTACTGATTCCCAATGAGAACTACAATTTTGATTTTGCCCATATAACCTTGTGATAGACTCACCTTTGGGAAAAAATTCCACAGAGCTCTTTTTTTCATGCGCCTCCCTGTGTGTCTACATAAAAGGCTGACCCTGTGTCAGATTATGGTTGGTTGGCTCCTGTGGTTTTTCCAGGGTTTCTCAGGAGGCTTGAAAGCTCTGTGGAAAAGAAGCTGAGACATTTTGCCTCACTGTCCTTAATGATGGTCAGTGTCACCTCCATAGACATCCATCCTGCTGGTTTGACAGTCTTTCTGGTCGACCAGCATGATTGAGGTTTGAGACAGCCTGTCTTAGGTATGACAGTTCTCCATGCAGTAGATCCTGGTAAGGATTAGTGTGGCCCTCGACAAACACAAATATACCACGCCAGTCAAGTCAGAATGTTCCAGGTTGCTCTACAGCAGTGCACAGCATTAAATTAAATCTCTTTTGGTCTTCATCCAACAGAGTGTAAGAGAAAATTGTTTTCGAAGAGTCTAAAACCAGATCTCTGTGACTTCCGGAAACTAGCACTTTGCTGTTCCAGAATCTAGCACTTTGGACAACGTGAGAAACTTTAGATACTTTATCCACACATCACAATGACCAGACGACAGAACTATAAATGCCCATCTTTGTATGACAATGTAACATGACTTTGCACTACGTTCTTTAGAGGGGGGAGAAAAAATTGATACAGTCCTCTCGATATTTGTCTGTTTTTAATATTATGATTTTGATACATTGCTTCTGAAGTCCACAGGATGGCACAAGAACCCGTTCTTCTCGGACATTTGAAAGGATGTCCGAGTCGAGAACAAATTTACCATGTCAAGGTGGCTGCAGAGACTCCCAGTATACAAAATGTAATAAATGGGAGAAATAAATCGCAATGTATCGCAGAATCGGATCGCAATTCGTGGTGTATCGTAAAATGTAAAGAATCGCAATAATATCATATCGTGGCCCAAATATCATGATAGTATCGCACTGTTGCCTCTGTGGCAATTCCCCCCCCCCACCCCCAGTGTTCTTGCACTGTGCAAATCTGCTGCTCTAAATCCAGCACGTGGAAACATTTTGGGAAGAGCCCAAAACAGAGATCTTACTTTGATAGCACATGAACTACTCTCTCTGCTGAACTGTTTAGATACTTTACCCATACATTATACTTACCACAAATTAGGACTATGTTTACATATCTCTCTAAGTCTGAGAATTGTACATAAATACTCACAGTACTTTGGCATTTCTATCCTCTCCTCAGTCTATTTAGTCAGTTCCTTGTTAAAAACCCTCATTAATGACAGCAGACCTCCAAAGACCCATTAGCTGCTCACTGATCGTAGAAATAAATTGATCATGGATATCGTGTAAATAATTCACAGAGTGTTTCTCACAGTTGGCTTTGGGGAGGGCTAACTTAAATAGTACACGTATCTGGGCCAGACAAAATGTGTAAAGAAGTTTTCCCCCGTGGTGCTAGTGTGACATTAAAAGTGCTGTGATTATCTACTGGGACAGGCTGCTCTATTTTTGGTCAGATGACGGGATCTGAGGTAGGAAATCACAAGCAGGTGGTCTAATGTGACATTAGAGAGTCTCCGTGCAATGCAAAGAGATTTAAAAGGCAACGCTTATTCGGTTCTTTTTTAAAGACAGCAGGTTTTCACCTCTTATTTAGCTCATTTCCATTTGCTCACAGAGCGTACTGTTACACAGAGGACAAAGGAACGTCTCAAACAGCTTCAAGTCAAGCTCATTATGGAGATTTGACAACAAATGGGTTGTAGGTATATCATTTGCTGCTGAATAAGTCTTTCATGTAAGGTACTATAAAATAAAGGACACGTACAGAATCGGCCCGTCAATGAGAAATTTTAAGACACAAGGGTTGTACTACAAAGTTAATGCAGGCTTTGATCTGAAACAGGATCTCATATCTGCCTTGGAGACAGTTTCTAAACAGCACATTTTAGCATCACATTGAAGCAGCCAGCGGAAGGATTAATTGGGATGTTATCCTTCTCCATGCCATTTCTGGAGAGACAGGAAAAACACACACAGGAGAACGTACCCCCTGGTGAACGTGGTATAGAGGTGACAGCATGTGGTTGCTGATATTCCACTGCACAGTCTTGATGATTCCGTTACTGTGCTTGATGTTGAAGTAATAGAAATATGAACAGAAATATGGAAGGCTGACTTATGGAACATTCTCTCTCCATCTCTCCCTTTCCTGTTCTCCTGGATCGGGACATTATAAGAATTATAAGGAGAGAAGAGCCTTGCCATCTTGAGATGTTACATAATCAGGGTTATATCTTCTGTAGCACACTCATCACATTTTGCGACAAATGATCTTTCAGAAATGAACTGGAGGCCATCCTCCCAGATGCCCCAGCATTATGTCTATCAAGGTAAACTGACAGCAAGCAATACACAGCAAGTAACATTGTCCTTGGTTTGGTAGAGGATGCTCATTTCTTTTAGACTGCTCTGTCCTTCTTGCCCTTGCTGACCCTCTATGCTTCATCTCACAAGTGTCTGTGCAGAGTATCAGAGTCAGGTTGTGTTAAATGCCAGCACTAGTAGGTCTACTGCTCTGTTGGCCCTATCCTCTACTTTATCTCCTGCCTCCCATGGAACAGTCTCTGCAGTGCCTCAGCCTCTGCATGCATGTGGACGTGCATTAGACACATCATTGATAGTCACAAATGTTTTGATTGGTTGAGTGGTGCCTCCTCATCTTGATTGGTTGCACCTTCACTCACAGTTTTTGCCCCTAGTCCAGAGGCTTAGGCAGTCACAGGGACCTGAGTTTTTCCTTAGCGAACATCCTGTGTTGCTGGCTGCAAACATAGGCACATATTACAAAAAGGTGTTCCAAATTAGCATCAGTGACCTTCAGTGTTATCCAAAAGAAAAAAAGAAATTATGATTTTTGTCCCGTAAAAGACTCCAAGGCTTTGTCTCCATTACATTCTAATAGACTTTTTTTGTACTTTGCTGTGCCCTTCAGCTTGCCTTAGATTTAACTGGATTGTCCTTACGGTAGAATGTAATCAACAGCTGAACCACAATGCAGGTGCACTCTGACCCGCAATACTGTGATTAAATGAGTTCCCATCTCTTTCCGAATTAGCTGAAATGATATTAGAGCTCAGAGAATAAAGGAGTGTGTCAATATGAACCTAAAAAAATATGTAGTCGGCTGTGTCCTCAGACTGCTCCTCGACCCGCGTCTTCCAGCTGTATCAAAGTGTGGGTGAACTAAATTGACTCTGCACCTCTCTTCTGAGCCTGGATTAGGAACTAATTTCAAGGTTCTTTATTGTGTCAATTAAATCCACTGTATCAGTGATACTTGGGGGAGGCAGCACTCGGTTTAAATGTCAAATGAAGAATTATGCCGCAGCTCATTCAAACAGGTTATCTACAGTTGCCCGAAGGAGAGGGCAGCCCCTGCCCATGCCCTTTACCCCATGCCCCCCCCCCCCCTCACCACACACACACTCCAAAAATATGGTCCACTGTGTTGCCGTGAAGTGATTAACACAGATAAATAAAACACGAGCAAGCCATTGGAGACCTGGTGGTAAATAGAGCAGATGGTTGGCACAGTCTGAGCAGACTTTGAGTGAATCAGTTCCCCGGCAGATGATTCAGCCAGAGTGGCCATCCCTCACCGTTGCTCAGTTCCACTGGCCTGACCCGATCTAGTTCACCAGGCACAGGCCCTTACGACGCGTGGGAACACGGCCCAGTTTGGCTTGATCTGGATCATATTAATGGACGTGTTTGGGTACTAATTAAACCTTTTTGGATTTATGCAGATGCCAAATATCCGGTTTTAAACAACAGCTGTTGCTCAGTTGTTCCATCAGTTCCACATGATATAATCTATAGCAAACATTGTTGAGAATGAGTTCCTAAGTGAATTCTGCTACCATGATGCTGATTAATTTAGAGAACTCATGTTTTTAAGTGATATTGGTTCTCAAAACATTTTTACATTTTCAGCTACTCTTGAACTTGTGCTGACAATTGAAGTTGTACGTTTGCTTTGACAGAGATCTTAAGCTTTCTTCCTTCTGTGCAAAGTGAATCTGCACAACAAACACTGACTCAGCACTGCCCAGGGGATGCCAGTGGGTCTCAAAGGTTCTGGAAGTTTCTGGACATTTCTGTCAGCGCCTCCTTTGAGCTCAGAGTCCTGCCTCTTATTGACAGCGACAGAGGCAATGCCTCATCAATGGCTTCGGCGGCAAGGTGTGCAGGTGTGAGACAAGACATCAATAGTGACCTTGGATCAGTAAGCTCAATTTCTGCAATCAAACGAGACCGATTCCTTTGGGATCGTGCCACCGCCAGCATTTCCGTCACCTGATTCCACTGAAGGCAGCAGTTGAGTTGAGTGCGGTGGTCATGTTACTGAAATTTAATCAGCCACATTTTCTATTCACATGTTCAATCATACGCTGCACCTTGGGGTGAGACGTCTTGTGACGTTCTCATGTGCCAGGAGAGGGGACTGACAATGTGGAACAACTCCAATTGAAATTCTTGATTATGAATTGGTCCATGCATGCCCTGGGTTCCGCAACTCCGGCTGAAATTAAATTTACAGAAACCCGACTATTAATTTTCTGTGACAAGCAGCTCATCACCTCCTGTGTGTGCCTGACAGCAATGTGTCACCGGCAACAAGCTAGTTATTTTCTCTCAAAGTTATCTCCTAATTCCACCCTCATTAAGACTGTTTCCCCACGCAGCCAATGGTGTTCTGCCCAGGTTTAAAAATACCACTCTAAATATAAAAATAGGACAGGGTAGGAAACTGGAATAGGCATCTGTTTCTAAATGCATTCTGACCTCTAAATTTGGGTGCTATTCTGTTGCAATATTGGGGCATTGTTCATCATCATACAACAAGCTTTAGGACACTTCTCAGGGATAATTATTATAGAGTTGTTTTTCATTATCATTATAAATATTCCCAGATTATCTTTGATTAGCCACGGTATACCTATGAATGTTGTAACATTTGGTATGGTTGGTTTGCCGCACTCTAAAAACTGATTATTTCAATTTGAGCCTACGGTATATCTTTGTATTCAGAGGTTAACGAAACTCTTTTTTCAGTCACTCCATATCTGTCTGCATGGCAGGTGACACGACTGTTTCTTTCCTCCTGTCGCTTTTCCCCCTGAATAGCAGAGGATGAGACAAAGGAGGCGCTAATCTGTGCAAAAGCATGATGTTTAATTAGCTCCCCACTGACACAGGTTCAGGAAGTTTCCTCCTGTGGTGAGGTAAAGTGGATCCACTGTGCTTTTTCCTTTCCCCTGCCTTGAGATGGCATTAAAACTGCATCCAGGTGGGGTAAGGCCGGGTCTTCTTGCCGAGCACTCACCCCCCTCATATGAGAGTTTAACCCCTGAAGAGCACACGGCTCCCCCATTAAAGGAGGCACAAGGCCCCAGCGACTGAACCGTTGTTCATTCTTTTTTTAGCAGTCTGTTACACATGGATGTATTCTCAAAAGAGGGGCAGCCTTGGGATCCGTGAGCAGTCATGACTTGTAAGGTTGATGTGGCAACAGTGGAACTCTGCTTCTCAGTCTCAGCCTGCTGAAGCAGCTCAGCAGCCTTCAGTGCAGGCAGTGTTCAGAGAAAGGCAAAAATACGACCATTAAGATTGTATCTTTATTTGTAAGTATACCGGACGTTTAAAGCACAACAAGCCAAAGTGAAGACTAGATGCTGAAATGTTGAGGGATGATATAGAGATGAGAGGATGTGGGGGACCAGTGGTTTGGATACACAGGCCTATTGAGGCAACACTCTGGTGGGAGGATTATACTGAGCCTCAATTTCCGTGTCAGTTAACCAGTGAAACATTTTCATCTTGGAGGTGGTCGCAGACACCAGTACATTTACAGCGGAGTCAGAGCAGCGTCTCAAGTGTTTGCTCACCCACAAGCAGAGAACAAAATACAGATGCACAAAGCCTCCGGTGCTGTTCAGAGCATCTACTGTTATAGAGCAAAGAGATGTGATTCGTTGGATGTACAAAGCTGAAATACTTGGAAGGTCCCATTTGGACACTGTTGACATTTTGACAAATCATAATTAGAGGCTATAACTCCAGGTCCTTTCATAAGTTTGAGAACATAATTTAATGAGATAGCAGCTTCCCGTTGCTAGGTAACTAGGGAAAAAAACCCTGTCATGAAGTATTTAAAATGCATCATTAATTACTCATTTTTCTTCTTTCGAATAATAAAAAAAACAGGCTGGTTACATGTAAAACCAGTATAATATGTCATTCTCTGCTTTTTGACAAACATGAAAAAATGGAAAAAAAAGTGAAATGGTTGCTTTGGTCCACAGCAATATTTAGGGGTAAAAATGGTGTTTTCTTTCAGGTGTATGCCGAGACTGAACCTATCAACTAAATCACTATAGGGGTGAAGCTCCACGTAACCTCTGAAAACGCTCAGCAAACGATGCGGGAGATGCGTCGGAGTCACCCCCATATGAAAAAGGGGGTTATTTTTAGAAAGCACGGATTATCTGCGAGAGAGCTTGTTTTATTTCAGTCCTAGTGGTGCGGCTTGAATCTCCTCAATTACGAGGCGCTCTCAGTATGCAGTATGCAGTATGCTAGCGAGCGAACGAGCACATTTCCCCAAGATGAGCCAACAGATGGGTGAACAAAAGTGATGTAATTTCTGTGGACTCAAGCAGCAAAAAACTCCCTAAGGGCAACGGATATGATAAGCCTGTCCTAATTTTGCTGGCTTGAGGAAATGGTTTGGAAATGGAAATCAGCTTAATACACGACTGTGTGCTTGTATATGATGTGCATGGGGCATCTAAGCAAATGGCAGTGAAACAGTCAGGGTGAAAAAACCCATATCACATGTTATTTCTAAGAAGTAGCTCCAAGGATGAACCACAATGCATACAGAGACATCCACCAAAGTGTGACTTATTGAAAGAACAGCCCTGGAGAGAGTGTGCTTTTGAGTGAAATGCCTGTATTTATTCTCCATCTTGCCACACACACACAACCCCCTCCCACTCCAACACACACACAGCAATTCAATAAAGTGAAGCAGAGTACATCCTATGGAGAAAGTGCACACAGAGGTGTGAACCACACAGGGGCCAGTGAGTTCCAAAGAGAGGTGTGTGTGTGTGTGTGTGTGCGTGTGTGTGTGTGTGTGTGTGTGTGTGTGTGTGTGCGTGTGTGTGTGTGTGTGTGTGTGTGTGTGTGTGTGTGTGTGTGTGTGTGTGTGTGTGTGTGTGTGTGTGTGTGTGTGTGTGTGTGTGTGTGTGTGGCCTGTCCTTCTCCGTCTGTGGCTGCTCAGGTCAGCTGGGGATTAGAGCTGAGACGCCAGCCTGACTCAGGTGCAGTCTGTGCCTCACACAATAGCCCTCTCAGACACACACACACACATACAATAGCCCTCTCACACCACAGAGGCAAGGGTGCATCTGGCTCTGTCCGTGTGTCTGGGGAGTGTTTGTGTGTGTTTGCATCGCTGTGTCAAAAAAGACAGAAATGGCACCAAAAAAAGCAATGTTTTTCCTTGGTGCGTATGGATATGTCTGTTTCCCTTTGACCTTGTTTCTAATTATGTCTTTGACTGTGCCAGGCTGCTGAGGTGGATTATGTGTTTTGTGTCTTATCTTCCCTTTGCCAGCCTGGGCTTACGAAGCACATAATGATAGTTACAGACACATACCATTATTCCTATTATAGATTATGTATGCTTCATCTGCTTCATAATTTCGTATGGAAACATTTATGTATGAAGAGCCAAATAGATTTTAAAATAGACTTTACAAATTTTAAGAAAGGACATTCGCAACAAACAAATTCAAATATTGCTGTTTGGTGCCTTTCGTTTATTTTTTAGCATTCAGAAGATAAAATGAGGCCTATGGCCTGAAAGTAATGGATAAAGCTATTGTCTCTTGTTGTGTGGGTTGTTCTTTCTTGGATGCACAATAGTGAACTAGACAGGTGCAGCGAAAACAAACAATTTCCAAATTATCCAATATTTATCCTGAGCTGTGCAAATGTCATTTATCATTACATTGTCAACAGAAGGCTAAAATGGTCTCTTTCCATTCATCCCTTTGTTGTTCATTTTGATGTAATATGGTTCTCCATCGTGTGAAATGTGATATGGTTATATTCTGTAACGTAGAGCGCACTATTGTGCCTCTCTTAATAGGCACATCATACAGTCTCAAAAGTATTACAAAAGAAATGCCACATAATAACTAAATAAAAAAACATTCCAGACTAAATGCATCGCTTCGCTAAGATGAAAAGACGTGAAATGGATTGCCCTGACCCCACATTCATCCTAATAAGTGTTGTTAGAATGGACATCAACACGACAGCATGACATTTGACGACAGCGGACACACATAAGCCCTTCACACTACCACTCTGATGCTGCTGTAGTTTGTTTGTCTCGTGTTGAGGTATCATGAACCTGCAACCTGCTATGCAATGCCACTGCCGCGGGCATCAACAAACAGCCCTCTGCTCCCTCTCCTCTCCTCTCCTCTCCTCTCCTCTCCTCTCCCTGCTCTCATTGTGTTTACTCATATTCACGCCAAATGACTCATGAGTGCTCAATCCAAGCTGCAATGATATACAAAAGCAGCAGGATAAATAATGGCCGTCTTCAAAGTGTTCATGTTTTTTTTTTTTTTTTATAAAATGGCACGGTACATTTCAGGGGGCACACATAGGCACGTGCACAGTTTATTGTTCATGCTGGAGAAATATATGCAAACATGGCTTTCAAATTAGTCTTCATACGCCTGCCATAAGCCTCGCACTTCCAGTAGGCCTACTTGGAAAGGCAGTTTCAGCTGGTTCCATCTCTTCCAGACTAACATCTGTGTGTGTGTGTGTGTGCTCGTGCATGATTTTGTGTGACTGGATCCTGCGCGCTGTAGGTGTCCCAGCAGCTGTGTGTTTATCCGCTAAGATTGGCGGCTCTCCATTAATTATTCTTCACTCTTGTTGGGCTTAGCAGTCTACTTAGCAGCATTGGTTAATTTGAGACCAGTGCTTGACTCACACGCAAATCAATGCTCAATGTCCCCTGCGCCAGGTCCTAATCCATCTATGTACGAAACACATGCGTGAAAAGGGGGACTCCGCGAGTGTGATTTATATCGTCTCTACCCTGGCCATCCAGGGAAAGATGTGGCATGGATATGCGATGGCCTGCATGAAGAGGCAGAAGTGGCCATGCTTTCACACGATTGATAGGCTTTATCAGACATGTGTCTGCACAGTCTGCAAAGGAAAATCACCTTCTCAGACCATCTTTGCACAGATAAGTAAAGGACTCAGGACTCACACGTGGTCTGGGGCCCCCTTTCAACACGGAACAGAACATGCTGAAAAGCCTCCGCTGAGGTAAGAGATTTCAGGCATACCACAGGTGGACAAAGCTGAGTTTTTAATCTACTGTTGGTGTATTTCGTTACAAAAGATGAGACTAAAGGTCAACTTTGAAGAGTATGAAATACTGTTACATGCATCAGGCAGTTTAGTTCTTAATCTAGCTATAAGTCTTGTTTAGACAAAGAAATTAACTCCGCTATCAGGAGCAAATGCCGACCAAAGTCAATACTGGGTGAAGAGCTAGGACACGCAAGTCCTCAAGAAGGCCATTAATATCTGGATCAAAGTTATTTTAGAGCTTTGGTTAGCCCGGATTTGAGTATTTAATTCAAGGGCAGGCAAATATAAGCGAGACACAGAGTGGAAGAGAATTAGGACATCAGCAATGCAGCTATTTGGAATTCATGCTGTGCCTGTTAATCTGTCATTCACCAATCCAGAGATGTGAGCAAACACTGGACTGACAGAAATCAACAGTCTAAATTTAGCGGCAGATATTCTAGCCAATGCCTTCAGTTTTTCGTGATATGAAAACAAACCACACGTAATTGTAAACAGTTCAGTGAGAGCACATATCTGTCATTCCGCACACAATGAAAAAAATGAGGATAGGCTGTTTGTTTAAGGACTGTCCGGCCCCCTTGAGGTTTCACGTATTGACGTGAAAGTTTAATTAATTACAATGGGGCGTCAATGGTGATGTTTACGTGAGCATAATGTGTGCAAAGCTATCGGAGTCTGTTTGGATTATAGTGTGAAAGTCAAACACCTTATGAAAATATTCACAAGTGGAAAAGGAGTCAATAACATTATAGTTAATCAGATTGTGGGTAAAACAGACTTACACAATTACAAAATGTGAAAGTAGATAAACTCAAATGTGTCACATGCGTGCTAATGTGACACATGCAGCACCTCACTGAATCAAAACCACCAAAGGAAAAACGTTCCATGCCACAGGGAGACTAGAGAATAGAGGTGTTTATTTGAAATAGTACATTTACAAGTCATCAGTAAAATGACACTGCCTCTCTGGGCACTGGGTAGACAACCTTATATAGACTTCAGCTACAGCAGCAGGTCACAGGTTACGTAATACGCAGAAAACCTAAAGTTGCTCTGGGGAGTTCATCAACGGATGTATAATGGGACAGTATATAAGTACTTATGCAGTGTACATCAGACAGTCAGTTAGGTATGCTATCCTTGTATAAAGTTGACATTCATGCCTACAGAAGATATAAAGGGTTAGTTTACTGACGTGTCTAGTAGAACAACTACATTGTCAAACCTTGTGCTTTTTTTGTTTTACACACCACAACCCACCACAGGCCAGCTGTGGAACTTGCCTTGAAGCCACTCACCAGAAAAATACACAGACTACAAAATCTAGGACTGCTGTGGGTTGTTTTATGGATGTTAAATAGTTCTGTCTCCTGGCAAACAAATATTTATGGCTTTTTTATTTATCCATTTGAAACATTGGAACCAAAAAAAAAGAGAACGAAAGAAAGGGTAGCGGGTGGAAAAAAAAAACACTGGTCATATGACAGCCGTGGCGTTTGGAGGATTTACTGCTGTGGGCTCTGATAGATGCAGGCCTCCAAACGAGCAAGAAACAGCAGCAGCAGCAGCAGCAGCAGCAGCAGCAGCCTTCTCCAGGCAGATGATAATGGCGAGTGGCACTGGGTGCAAAGATCTCCTTGGTGATAAAGAGAAATTGGCTCTGGGGAGGGAAGCACTCATCCAAGGTGCATTAACGGGATTTAGGCCCCTCTTGAAGTCTTCAGAGGATAACCGCACTCAGGGGCGCTAATATGCTGATCCATCTCATTGGTTTGCTCAAGCAATCCTCCAGAAAGTTATATAAATACAAAGAAGAGTATGGACCTCACCTGTTTACTGAATGTTATTATATGGGGTGTATATGGGACCTGTTTACTGAATGTTATTATATGGGGTGTATAAACATTCCTTTTAGATCTATCTGCTTCATAATGGGGCTCACCAAGGAAATGGTAAGAAAATGGCAATGGTTGTTAGGAAGTCCACATAACAAGGCAACACATGAGAACTTGATAGTATGTGTATGTGAGTCAATGCAACAGAGTTACTTCAGTATAGGAAGGAAGAATTACTGGTAAGCTGTGGTTGTGATGGCAGACCCCCCTCCCCTGCTGTAGTATGTCTACATAAATAAATATTTTTGCCATTATTGCTTTCTTTAAACAAAGATGGGAAGATGGGCAAATCCTTATCAGAGGTTTCATTTCCTGTGATATTTCTGGCGTGGCAGATGGTTAGTGGAATGCTAAATAACAGGGAGGGAACTGCGGCGACACTGTCGATCAAACAATGACATTTCACGCATTTGATCTGATCCCGGGTGCAAGGAGAGCTCATGCTCTGGAATGATTAAAGCCGAAGAGGTGAGGCCTTTCTTCGAACCGCGCGTGTGTTCAGTATGAGTATGAGTAATATTCCTCAGCATTTGTTTCATATTGTGCACTGAGGTTCTGTGTAATAGACGTAGAATGCAAGTTGAATTGTAACAAGAATAGTTGTGTCCTGTCTTTGAACCTCGAACAATATTTTTGTGTTTATCACTGATAAATGGAGTACCAAACAATCTGCCTTGAAGAAACTGTGGAAACCAGCATATAAACATAAACAAGGTCATATATTTAAGGCTAAACATCTGTACATATTACCTCTGTCTAGCTAGGACAATTTAGAACATGCATAAACAATAAAATCACGGAATGAAAATGTGTTATTCGTGGACTGTTTTTCTTCTGCTGCAAACACAACAGTTTGTGTATACTCTGATCCCCAGTGTCTTGGCAAGTTCGTCGACTACCTCAATAATCTCTGTGAACTAATATATACAAAAGAGGCATGCCAGAAATAAATAAGAGAAATATTAAACAACATGCACTTAGTGTTTGATACATGCCAGATTGTGCTAATTACATGGAACCTGAAGTAATCAAGAGGAAATTGTTCACCGCATAGATACATACAATGCATCCAGAAACAACATGGTGCTTTAGTAAATTACCCTACTACAGATAAGGTTTATGTTGTGTGTGCATGTAGACTGTGCATCACTTTGTGAAATAAGAACATTGTCCTGGATAATATTTTAGAAGTGTTCCAGTGGAATGAGGTTTCAGAGGAGTGCATCTACCCCTTTAGGTCCCGTCTTCACGTGAAGCGGTCCGAGTTCATCTTCCTCAGTTTCGGCGGCAAGTGGCCGTCCATGCGGCCGCCGCTGCCGCCGGCCAGTCGCTGCAGCTTGGGCGGCAAGTCCGCCACCGACTGGCTCATGGGGTCGGCGCCCATCCTGGCCGTCTTGGCCGAGCCCATGTGCTTGTCGGCATCGGCGACCCCGGGCACGGAGCTGATGCGCTGCAGCTTCATGGGCAGGTCGCCCAGGCTATAAGTCATCTCCGACGTGGTGCTGCTCATGCGCAGCAGCTTCCTGGGCAGCCCCTCGCGGCCCGTCATCTTCTGCAGCTTAGCCGGCAGCTTGGTGGCGCTCTCCGTGTCCTCCAGGAGCTCCAGGCAGTCCAGGCTGTTGCGCTCTCCGCTGTTGCACAGCGAGGGCGCCATGAGCGGAGAGGACATGAGCAGCGCCTCGTCCTGCTCCTTCACACTGTAGGGCGGTGTGTTCACCTCAAAGGTGGCGTGGAACTGGGAGTAGTCCACCTTGAAGAAGCCCTCCTCCAGGGAGATGACGGGGTAGAAGCGGTGGCCCCACAGGACCTCGTCCTCCGTGTACGACGTCCGCGCTTGGCAAGTCATGCCTGTCAAAACAGTCGAAAGTTGACAAAAAAAAGAGACAAAAAAACAACAAGAAATACTCTGTTTGTTGAACAGCTCAATTGAATCAATTGTTGAAATGACTCAAATTCATCATCCAGACCTTTGCCAGACCCTCTCTCACACATTCAGTCATTTCCAATAGGCAGACAGCTTTCTAATCTAGTGTTTATGTGAATAAATTATTTACATACATGAATCTATTCATCACACAAATGACTAAATCAGTTTCTCATTTTCCTCCACACTGTTGCATGGCGTTTCTCCATGTCATATGCTTTACTCTACATTTCAACTCAACAAGCTGTAATTTGAGAGACTGAGTGTTTTTCTTTGTGAGCTGATTTGAAAATGGAACTAAAGAGCCGATCTACTTCCCATCTGGATGAGTGCCAGACAAAACAACAAATCTTTTTTGTGTTTGAAAATAATGCAGAGACATGAACACTAATGCAATGTGATAATTAGGTAGGTCACTTCAGAAAAAAGGCACAGCCTGGTTTAACACTGGAATAATGCCTAATCAATAATTCATTAAAATCAATTCCAACACTGGCGGTGATCGATGAACTAATACCACTGAGAAAAAGACATGGCAACAAACACGGGTAATGAAAAAGAACAGAGGACTATTGACCCCTCTTTAGCATCAACAATGAATTAAAATAACATATGAAGTGGTGGTCTCTAGTGTGAGGTCTTTGCAACCACCATAATGAAGGTATAACATAGGTAAAGCATGTTGTAGATAACATGCTATTTCAATAAAATGTGTTTTTAAACAGTATTGGACTGACACATTACACTATTCTCATTCCTTTGAATAAGTCAACGATAAATCAACTTAAACAATAAAGTTATACTGTATGTATGTATATATAAATATATATATTAATAGATATCCATAATAGGCTATCATTTGGCTGGGAGTAAGATGTGTATGGCATTGACTATGGTCAATTATGAGGTCTTTAATCTTTTAGCGCTTAATTCTGACCATATCCTTTCCCCAGCAAGTCACTACAAAAGACAACAGATTAAGATAATGATTTACTCTCAAGAATAAACCCCACTGGGTATTCACAGACAGGAAATGAGTGGACATTGCCTGAAGCCATTTGTTAAGTGTCTTTACAAAAAGTCTCAATGCAGTCTTTGTATTCCCTGTTGGTAATCTGACATTTATGAATTAGAGGATCAGCCAATAAAAGAGAACAGGCAAGGCGGAGACAGGCAGTTGACGGTGGTTCAGCAAATTTGTTTGCACTTTGGATAGCACATTTTAAAAAACAGATAGTAAGTATTATCATCTATAAGCCAGCAAAAACCTATCAACCCCCTGCTCTCAACTGTCTGAGACTCACTCACTGTCCACGGTCCAATCGTCTGACTCCGACCCTTCCTGTGAAGACCAGACATTACCACAGTGCACATGCAGTAGAAACTGAAAAAGGGTGCTTAAGAAATTACAAGGACAAATTGAATTGGCTAGGGGCATCGTGTTTGTGTCTACCGGTGAAGATACCTTCCATTCTCCTCAAGAGCCACTTTAGCAAGCATGACAATGCAACCGGATCAGAGTTACTGGGTTGTCTGGTTTACTCTACTACATTTGACAATTACATTTAGTCATTTAGCAGACGCTTTTGTCCAAAGCGACGTACAAGGGAGAGAACAGTCAAGCTACGAGCTTTCACCAGATTAGTTGGTACTTTAACCAATAAAGAGCCAACCCAAAATCACTGGCATATCCCCGTCTACTGCACTGTATTTAGAAGAACCCGCTCTTTATTCGCTATCTGTGGTTCTTAAATTAATGTGAAAGACAGCAACTTATTTACAAATGTATATCACTGTTATGCGTGTAATTATAAGAATTCTGATTATGTTATTCATACTTGCATATTATTAGGTCAGTATTGGTGATTGACCTATCAGGATCAGATCCTCACAGTGTGAACTTTGAATTCTATCAAATCCAAGTACAAACAGTCAGTTGTGCTGCTGTTGGTGTCAAGCCAGGAGACTACATTCTACCTAAGCATTATTCACATTAGAGGGCCTGGCATGCTATTTTTGGCTCCCACTTGCCAAACAAATGCAGAACACTTTGATGTGAGCATGACACCTGTCATGCCAGTACAAGCTAAAGTGACTTGATCAAAAACATTTCAGAATTGTAACAGAATTCACAACCACTGACTGCAAGGCTGAAAAAGTCATTGAAGAAGCTCTTTAGCACCATCCTCATTCAATATTTAAAGCCTGTTGCTTGTTTTTACCGTTTTTAAGAGCTTTTTATGGTAACTAGGCTATTCATAATGTATTTCGGGTTGGAAACCTTGTGGAAATGTAACAACATTTAAAACAAGAGCACATCAAACATTTTTCCAAAAGTGCCGTTTCTATTGGCTTATCTATTGGAAAAATCTACTGGCTGTTATGTAGTTAGCTTGCTAATTTTAGACATCGGTGTCAGTGCATCCCTCAAAATAAATAATACACTCGTTGACCCGCGAGGACCACACAAATGTCAACATAACAAACCTCAGACCACCTTTCACTTTCTTCAGTGGAATAAAACTACAAGCCAGCAGCACTCAAGCAGCTGCAAGGACCATTCATACCCATTAGCCACAAAGAGGCTTTGGAATGCATACATCAAACATTGTAATTAGTCAATAATGCTTGAGTGGTATTAAGTGAATAGGGGTCCATATAATTAAGTGTCTGTTAATGAGAGCGCAAACTGTGCTTCAGTAGGCTTCATAGACATCCTGCTCAGGCCTGACCATACTCTCAAGGTTACGAAACAATGTGGCAATGACAGCTCGTGACAGTTGCAGATGTGTGTGCGACTGAGCCTCGAGTGCGGTCAGGGTATTTCTGCCGATGATTTCTGCTTTATTGGAGGAGCTAGATGTGAGTGCTTTCAGCATATGGAAATATGCTCCCGCCATGACTAAGGCAGTGTGAGCTGATAAGAATTCAGGGCTGAAAAACCTGGGAAAGTTGTGCGTAGTCATTTGTATCATGCCGATTTCCTCGACTCCAGACTGCCGGCTGGAAGAGAGGCTTTGCGCTGTTTTATTAAAAGCCATGCAGGGGGCCCGGTGTTATTTCAGTATTTGCCAACACAGCCATGTTTTGCTCAGCTCTTCAATATTAATAACACAGGGTACACTGCACCACTGAGAAACATCAGAAAAATACCATTAGAAGAGGAGAGCCAGGATGCATGGGGGACTGACACATTGAGGATATTATAAATTCTATATAAAGTTGATTTAGTTTGTATCCATAACATGAAATTGAAACTTGGTTATCTATACCATATATTGCAAAACAAATAAGCAATTCTTTCTTGCTATGAACCGAGATATTGCAAGCATTGTCTTTTCTCATTTGACCATGTTTCCAGAATGGAGTCACAGAAAATCATTAAAACTGCTTATGATCTTTATGAAGAGTTATCCACATTCTATTTTATTTCTGAGTTATATCTGACTACAATATGGAAAAATAATGAGGGAGCTCATATGCAGGGATGTACTGATTTTCAACTTTCACTATGACTTTTAAAATGACAAAATGGCTTTAAATCATCATTCACGTATCGAGGTGCAATTCAGAAAGGCAATGATATAACAGAAGATGAGAAAAATAAAAAACGCCCGTGTGTTCTGTAATTATAAGTCACACCTGACTACAACGAAGAGTTTCTATGACAACGACTTCTCCCAGCATGCACCTATTATATATAAGACCACGCCAAAAAGGGGATTTCAGAGCACTTCATTTCAGAGCATATCAAAAGACAAATAAAAACTGAACTACTATACTGTACACACACACACACACACACACACACACACACACACACACACACACATACACACAAATAAACCCATGGATAAATACATGCAAACACACATAGAGGGATATACAAACACCAACTGGTCTATAGGAAGACAAAAACCCCTTTGGGAGACCGTTTTCATTCTGTTCTTCCTCTACTACTAGAGACACACAAACAGCAACAAATGATGCTGCCTTCAGCACGGTCTGTATCTCACACAAGCACTTCTTGCAGCCATCACCAAAGCCTCTGTTTCAAAAGACAATGTCTAATGTCTAGAATTACTCCAGTGACTGATGAATTAATACTAGAGTAGGGGATGCACCTCTCCTGTTACCATCACAGCAGAGACCGATGTGGGAGGATTCCCCGAATGGCTGGTAAATAGCCCTCTACCTGGAAATAATCACATTTGAAACGTACACTTGCAAGATGGACAACAACACTCCAATTGCATTAGCTGGCATTAATGCGGGGGTGGTGGGGCGTAAAGCGGGAAGACGACATACGCCATACGTGATTTGCGAGTATGCGGCGAGGATTGCATATACATCGGCGTGGAGGAGGGATGAGAGAACGGAGGGGACTTGGCAGGGTTTCTCTGCGGCAGCTTGGCAGGGCTACTGGCACACAGAGGAGCGTGAGAATGAGAGAGAAAGAAACAGAGAGAGAGAGAGAGAGAAAAACAGAGAGGGAGAGAGAGAGAAAAACAGAGAGAGAGAGAGAGAGCCTGACTCGGGGCTCTCCAGGAGCGGAGGCTTGATGGAAACCGTGGAGGCTCATATCCATTTTTCCAGCATGGCTTTGACATCCTTCACGCCTGTCACCGAGTGAGTTCACCTCACTGCTCCAATGCTCGGCCCATGCATTATGCATTACCCCCGACCCCTCCCCCCCATCCCAACCCAAACTAAAAAAGGGCCTGATTTGAATTCATGTTTACAACAATTAAAACACTGTCTCCCATGAGTCTAATCCTGATGTACATGTGCTTTTGCGTGAGATCCCATTGCGAGTGAAGGCTAACCGGTGATACTGAGATTACCATAATTCTGTGCTTAAACTCCTGAAGGCAAGTCAGTGTGATAGAAAGACAGAAGGAGAGTGTGAGGGATATGGAGAGAGAGAGAGAGAGAGAGAGAGAGAGTGTGAGGGAGAGAGAGAAACCGTGGTGGGCTTTTAGAGTCATGTATGACCTCTCCTTTCAGTCTTATGACACAGGGATCAGTGGCTGTTAGACATCTCCACATACATGTACACACACAGAAATGCTCACACATAGACATACACAAGCACGCATACACACACACACAGACAACAGTAAGAGGCTGTCAGCGCATCTTCCTGAAAGACACCATGGGTCGGCTCGAGTGTTATAAATAAGAAAAGGAGGGAGGAGAGAGACAGCGTGGATCTGGACGATCAACTCTGCGCACAGCTGCAAACCAGCATGGCCTGTGCACGGCCATCACAAGCAGCCTCTGCTGCCTAGCCTTGAGTAAAAGCGCGTTTCCTCCACAGGAACAACAAGCTCTCGTTCGTTAAAGTTATTACTGAAGAGCAGCTGAGAAAAAAACATTCAGAGTTGACTAAACCCTGCCTCTGTGAAATTAAATATTAAAAGGCAGTGTTGTGCAAGATTAGCAGACTGAGAGAGAGAGAGGGGGAGACACAGAGGGAGGGAGAGTGAAGGAGCGGCAGGGAGGGTGGGAGAGTGAGGACTCCTAAGGTCTTTAAATGGAAATGAGTCTGTAAAATCCACCACGTTGCAAAAACACTTACAGTGAGTTAGTAAAAAGACATTTCTATGGAGAAATTTCAAGTGCACCTACTCTGGGACACTTGTTCATGAATGTGTATTAGGAGTAATTTCCCCCCTGCTAATATTACCATTACACCCACAATTCAGATCTCCAAAAGCAATCATTTGTTTCTATGGTGACCACCATCGGCTAGCTGTTGGAATCCGGTTCCTCTCACAGACCTGCTTTGGCTGGATTCCTTCCCCCAGCTAAGCATTCAGATCAACCACTTACAGTACCAGTCTCGCCTCCAATCAATAGCAGCCAAGTCCTCAATCAAAATGGCACCACCCGAAGTCTGTAGCCCCCTTACGGGGGAATTGCAAATACAGGATTCTGCCCTGAGTGAGGGGGCTACACATAGAAGGAAATCCATCGCCTGAGAGGAGCCCCACAGGCGTGGAGATGAGCCACTATGGGGGGATGGGGAGCTTCTAAGGGGCTCCAGCAATAACACAAGCAAGGAGGTAGACCAGGCAAGAGGCTAGTGGAGTATCAGGGAGAGGCGAGCGTCATGGGTCCAGAAAAAGCCATGATTGCAGACGAAGGAAGAAAGAAAGAAATAGGAGGGGGAGGGAGAGGTGATGTAACACAAGAAGCAGGAGAGAAAAAATGGCAAGTACAAAGGGGACGGTGATTACCTAAAGTCCCTCTGATTATCAGCCTTGAGGCCCAGTGGAAGACTGAAGATGGGAGAGAAATCACATCGCTACTCACGGGTGGAATGATGCCTGTAAGAATAGGTAGAAGTATAGGACTGACCACTGAGTGCCTCACAGTCTGTCATGAAGACTATGCTGTCTGAAGCAATACATGGAGACTGAAATAGAAACACACACACACAAACGCACACACATACACACACTTCCCAAGGATCATCTCACGAGAGGCCTCTCCTGAGAACAAGACGTTCATGTGCCTGTGTGTTTAGACTGCAATCGATTAATGTAGACTTCAGGGACACTCAGACCAGATCAATCAATAGTGCCAGGAACCAAACGCTAAAAGCAAATCAGAACCTTTATCACTGGATGATAACAGACCTCCCCCTAAACAGACATCCCCTCGGCTTGACCACTGTGTATTCACCTAAGGTTAGATCGCTGTCAGCCTGAGAATGCTGCACTTTTGACTGTCATTAATTAAACTACCATTACTATTTTCCTTTTACCATTCGTTTCAATTTTCATCTTTTACTTTTGTTTTCTGTAAAAACATATACTCTTCATCTAACAAAATAAGTGCAAAGAAAAATAACACTGTCACTTCCTTTCCAGTGTATGTAATGAAACTCTTCACTCCAATTATTGTAATGTGCGCCAGAAAAAAAGATAAAGGCAGTATTTCAAAACAATCAGAATATGGTCTTCATGACCCTGAGAAGAGGCAATTCTTCCCCATCACTCCAAAGAAGCATTGTCGGTGGACCATTACCTATGGATTTTCTAACCATCACCTACACTCTGGGTCCAATTATTTCTGAATTGAGCTCGAGCTTAGCAGCTGTTTGGGTCCTTTGCTTTGGGTTGCTACAACATCCAGAATATATATCTTTATCTATATCTATCTCTCTCTCTCTCTCTATCTCTCTCTCTATATATACATATATATATATACATACAATACTACAAATGTGAATGTATATATAAATAAACATTCACAGTAGCTCGACGACTACTCCACGACCTGATTTATTGCCACTCAGCAGAATCATGACAAATCCCTAAAGACACAATTACCTCCCCCCCTTCCCCTTGGGAACAGCAAATGGTTCATCCAGGCTGTGTAATGAATCCTTGATGCCAGAGCCAGTTCATCGCTATGTCAATTATGAGGAGTTGTTTCCAAAAGCACAATTACTGGATGGAGGCCATACAAATACTGAGGCTCTCCACCAGCTCCTGTACATGTGTGTCGACGGCCGGCCGCTGTGATGACCCAGAGAGAGAGACAGAGCGTGGCCTGCTGGGGCAAGTGTTTGTGAGTGGTGTGCCAGCACAAACAGCTCTATGTTTAATTCGGGTCATTCTTTTAACCTGGGCAGCCATTACCAGCAGCTCCTGAAAAAGCAGCATATATGGCACAGGACACTCGCTCGATTGTTCTCATGCCAACCGCCTGGTTCCCTCAGGGAACTACATCACGGCTTGATTCCCAGTATAGCCCAAGGATGGCCGTCAATCACAGATATCACACCTTTGGATCTGGAACCTGCCTTAATGATGTGGTGTGCCTTCATACAATATTTATTTCCTGCCGACGTATTTTTTGATTAAGCAATGAATTTGGTGTCCAATATTCCTCGCATTGTAATCTCTTATAGAGCCAATACGTGGACAACCTTAAACATTTAATGCAGGAGCTGATTTTTATGTTTTTGAAGCAGACAGCACAATGACAGAAAAATGCTGTCATCAGCAGTTCAGAAACACAGCAAGAGGTAACTTAATAAAAAAGTAAAACAAGTAAAAAAAGAAATGACTGAAAACCTGGATAGATATCTGTGAACTTTAAAACGCTTAGGGGAACAAGAGGGCGGTGAAGACGGTGGCTCTGCTCCTTGGAGGGGAGAGACGCAGCTCTGTCATGCTCTGACCCGCGGCACATTAGACTTAATTGGAGTCTCCCGTCCTCACCTGCACAGAAGCCTGACCGCCCCCCGTGAACCCGCATTAACCTCCCTGAACTGCCGGGCCGAGTGGAGGACACGCTCCGAGTGTAATCATTCAGAATGAATTAGAGTCACTCACGCTCTCTCTGTCCAGGGGCAAGTCTATTCTTTCTGTCGTCCCCAACCTTATCACGGGGCTCAACTGCACAGCTATTTACCCCGGGTCTGCTGGCCTGACACCAGGCATGCATGCTGATTCCTGGGCAAGTCCCAGCTAAATCTGTTTCCCGGCGCCTTGTTTGTTTTGGATTCGGTTGTGGCTGAGCACTTATCAAGCCCTGGCCCCGGCATGCCTTATGGAGTGTTCCAATGCGTTCATCTGCTGAGAGAAATATAAAACTGACTTTGGATCATGAGAGTGAAATGAGGGTCTGAATGATTGTGAAAGCTATAGAGGAGTGAGAGATGTGACTCTGTGTGTGTGTGCGTGCATGTGTGTGCATGTGTGTGTGTGTGTGCGTGTGTGTGTGTGTGTGCGTGTGTGTGTGTGTGTGTGTGTGTGTGTGTGTGTGTGTGTGTGTGTGTGTGTGTGTGTGTGTGTGCGCGTGCGTGTGCTGGGGACCAGGACCTGTATCAATCCAGGAGGGAGAGAGAAGCTATTCCCTAAAATAAGGTTTCACACTTTGAGAGGCATGTCTCATCAAGCAATCAAAGTGCTATTCACACATCATCCAGGGAACTCCACTGTCAGAGCAGGCAGGCAGTGATGGAGAGGCAGAAGCGAGAGCTCGCCCTTCGACCCTAGGGAGAGTGTCAGATCATGTTTCAGCAGTCCACCTCCAGAGACAAAACAATGTAGCTAAATATAGACCCAACGTCTGAACAAAATCACATTCTTAGACATAATATAAACATTTCACATACTATTTCTGAAAAAGGCATTATTTAGACATAATACACATCTTGTATATAATAAACAGATTGTATTTTGTTGTTTGTGCTCTTGTCTCTAATTTGAGGGACTACTTTTGGGCATTCGTGCGAGTCCAAATTAGACACTCCAATTAGATACTCCACTGCGAGAGCAGAGCTGGTTGAAGCTCTGCTACCCATGGAGATTTGAGATTCATATTGCTTTAGAATTCCTCAAAGCGCAGGTGGGCATTCAGAACCATCATGCTCCAGTTTAATTCAGTGCGACAGCAAAGAGCAGAGCATAGTTCTTCATAGGATTACCACATGCGGGGGAGGTCAGAATTCACAGTCCAGAATGCAAACGGAATGGCATAATGAAGGAGAAAGCATATGGCTTTTTAAATAGAAGTGTTTGCATTGCATCATATAAAAAAGACAAGTCGCTGTAATTAATATAGTTCTTTTTTTTTCACAGGAATGGCTGATGCAAATGTACTGCATTTAAAATGAGGATTCACTCCCCCTTCTTCGAAATTTCCCAATTAAAGCAAGCAAAGAAGTATGTCCAAAATGCACGCTCCACCGGACAAGCTTGCAGACATATTAACAGGAAAAATCCTTTGAATTCATTCCAGCATAGAGTACTGTATATAGCCTCCCACCAACCACACAAATCTTGGCTGAAAATAAGACACACAAACACTCATGTATGTACACACACACAAACACACACAAAATAATAGTCAGACAATCAGTCTTTGCAAAAAACAAGCCAGTGACGCTAAAGCATATTCACTTGTAACTGACTGGAGAAGCCTTACACTTGAAAGAAAACTAAGCATGTCCACTGAGCTTAAGACAAACGAGAGGTGGATGTACCCTGTCAGTACTCTGTTAGTTCTACAAATCCTTCTCAGACAGCATCAGAGTGCTACAGTCTCTTTGTTCACTCCAAGATTTTGTAGTCGGCTATATTTTATCTCGAGCGTCTGCTTCTCGGATTCTTTATGGATTCACACAGCAGAAAAGAGAAGAGTGACAGCCGGGAGACCACCAAAGAATAACCCAACATCTTCTTGACAATTTCACAAATGTGAAAATAGGTTGGGAGCCCTTCTGGTCACGCCTCCGTAAACATGTAATCAAATGAAAAGAAGGTCTGAGGAGCTCAGCTATACTATTCATATGTTTGTCGTGTCAGCACTTCGTCAAACAAAATCAACTGTGGGACACACTCTGTCACAAATGAGTGGCTACAGAGCAGTTATTAGAATCAAACATTTATGGTGGTTCTGCTGCATAATTACTTAGAGAGAGAGGGAGCGAGGGAACGAACGAAGAAAAAAAGAATGCCGATGCGGACTTATGCAAATGATATGCAAAAACCCAATTCACAGCACTCCGACTGTATTCACAGAACTACACCATCCTCAGAGAGGTCACACAGACGGACGCCAAAGAAAGTTTCATTTCTGCTGATGTGCGAAGCACTTTCAGCAACACACGGCCCGCCGACTGCAGTCCACATCAATATGAAAAGATTCTCCGCATTGTAAAAGTGTCAGGAGTTCTGCTGTACCGAGGAAAATGGCACAGAGTGACAGACAACACTGATGACTGCTGAGCAGGGTGGTTCGTTCATGCTGCTGACAAACCTTTCAGTATATCCGTCACATCCACACACCCAGCTTACTTCGCAAAAAAAAAAGAAAAGAGAAAAGAGCGGCCAAGTGGATCACACTGCTGGGAACAGGGATGAGACCACAGCACAAAACTGCATGATAGATGCACATAATTGCCATGCCATTCAAAGTCGGGGGACCTCAATTGCAGTGCAAGTAATTTAACTTCCGAAAATGAGAAATGATCGTAATCTCGCCAGAGTGATTCAATAATGTTGCTCTGCATTACATTTCACAGCTGACAGAGTCTTATCACCTGCAAAATTATTTATCCGGGCTTTCACTCCTACTTGCGCTTCTTTATGTACTTGGGTTTGGACAAGCCCTCCCTATTGAAGAGCATCTGTGACTCAAAGGAGCACATGAATTAATGTATGGTTACACTTATGTCACAGCTTTCTTGATAACCAAAGTGATACATCATATGGGAGGGCTATATATAATGTAATGGGAGAGTAATCTCTCCCCCGAAGCTTATGTATAGCACCCACCTGGATGAGACCATGGCGGCCATGGTGTGCCACTACATTCACCACACATTGGTTGGGAAGGTGGGAAGTGGGAAGGTGAGAGATGACACAATTATTGCCAACTGGTTGCACTAGAGATGATCCAGGAGGCCTTTATAGTGAAAGAGTCCACTGAGGGAAGTGTTGCCAGGACACCAGGGACACCACCCACACACTTTACAATAGGCATCTTGGGGTGTTCTTCTACAACCACGGAGAGCTCGGATCTCAGTTTTACACCTCTTCCGAGGGCCAGTTGCCAATCAACCCACCCAGACAGGTAAAGGTTAAGTGCACTCCATTGACACTCAGCATCTTCAGCAGCAACCTCAGCTTGCCCATACTTAGTCTCTAATTCAGCCACTGACCAGTCTGAACCCTGCTTAGTTTTGATGGGTCACCAGCTGTAAGCTAAAGGATGAATGAAGAAAATAGGCTACTGTTCAAATTGCCCTGGGAAGGAATACCTATAATGAGCTGGATTGCAACTAATGTGAAGTTCATTTAACAAGACAAAATTCTCCCAAAAAAGAAAATACACTATATGTGACTCCAGACTCCCTAATTATAATTATCCCTCTGCTTGAGTACAAGCTGCCCTTTAAATTAAGATATCATGAACCTGTAAACGCCATGCCACTTTGAAGAACCTGCGCTGTCTCCGATGCTGTCTTAACCTCTCTGTGTCTGTGCTGCCAGCCTGCAGCCCTGCACTGCAGCGCTCCACAACCGCCCTCCCTCCCTAAGCTGTCCTCCTCCCCATCAAAGGGAAAATGTCACATTACATCAAGCCGGCTTCACGCCTGTCTTTTAAGGGCCTTAAATATATACCCTTGCATATAGACACATAGACACATAGACACAGAACACTTGCCAGGGTTTCGTTGGGTTTCTAAATAAATCCAAGTTTAGCTGTTCAGCTTGAAATCTTGAATGCTCATGGAAAAAGGGGGAGGTTGCTATGGAAACAGAGTTACAATGACCAGAAACGAAGTCTTGGAACCCAGGCTTGAGCATTATACTGTTCGTGTGCCACCAGCTTCTCCATTCTTTATTCACACAAGATTGGTAAGTTACAATTGACAGAGGCCGTGGAAGTAATATGACAAAGTCTCACAAATACATGTTCCAACTGGTTCCACAACTCACAAATCAAAATAAAGAATAGCACTACTCACACATGTATTCTTATATGAAGGATACATTTGTTTTCTTTTAACTACACTGTCCTTGTCATTTGCATGATGTGGTGATTGTGGGTCTCTAACACCCCACATCGCACTGTATTGATTTAGTTAGGTAATGATTTACTTTCATTTAGACTTAACCTAGATATTATTGAGTATTATAATTAAGTCTGGACGACGTCATTTAAGATTGATTTTGATTTAAATGTATACTCAGTATGTGTATAATGATTCTGTTTGTCTGTTTGTTTGTTTGTTTGTTTGTTTGTTTGTTTGTTTCACCGTTCCAAGCGGCGCTCATTCCGAGCAGGTTTTGCCAGATAGAGTTAAGATTAGCTTCTATGTCGGGAGGAGAGGCTGAGTGTCTAAATGGTGCAGGATGGTTGTCAGTGGGGGTCAGGAGGTCTCTCTAACAGGTGCATGAAATGAGGAGAGCTGATTTGTTTCTCTCAGTGCGAGGTCGGCCCATTGTTCCGGTTGGTTAGACTGATTTAGACCTGTTTGATTTATGTTCTAAATTAGTTTGATACTTTATTCTGATGCTTTGAAAATTTTGAATTTGTCTTTTTCTATTTTGTATGTCCTCTTTTTGGCACATATTGGGGACTCTTTTAAATAAAATGCATAATTATATTATATTAACATCCTCCATGTTTGCTGCTGCCTTTCTTCTCTGGACCCTGTTCTGGCTCCATTTCATTACATGGATGTTTTTCATTTTATAGAAACAAAAGGGGTTCAACAAGTCTGAAGTGTTTTACTTCAACATCGTATGCCCAGTCATCCCAAATTATGCAATGGCATTTCACTCAGAAGGCTATGAAGCCTTTTCAAACCTTGTGAACTACCGTCAAAGCTTCTCCCAGTAGGTTATCTTTGCATGGCATCATAATAAAAAATCTCATCCTTTTCAAACGTCTACCCTGTCACCAGTGTCTATTCGGTACACTAAGATCTAGTGCCATGTCAGTGGTGTGAAATGATGCCCTCATTCCTCCTATGGTGACATTCTCTGAAAACAGCGATCATAATCTCTCCCTTATGAAGGCTTCATTTTGACAGCAGATTCTCTGTTCCATTACCTCTGGTATTATACAGTCAGATTCTAAGCCATTGTCCTCACGGCAGCACTGGCAATGATAAAAGAAGTGGTAAAACTTTTGAGGGTCTTAAAGTTGAAAGATGAAAATATCCTTTCACTTACCCTTTTATCCAAAAATATCATCTATAAAGTACTAATTGGCCACCAAGAACAGGACTTTTATTTTTTTTTAACAAAGGGTACTGTATTGTGCAATCTACTTTGTGAGAGACAGTTTTTGATCCTGACAAACTGTCCAAGCCTTTCGAACAACATGACATTAGGCTGTTGTCTAGTCTTTCCCCATCTACTGAATGATGTGTTGACAGTACCCTCAATCATAGATCAATAAAAACAGATCAATGAAATGCATTTGAGGGTCAATGTAATGCCCTGGCTGGTATAATCAGTCAGTACCAGTCCAAAATAACCACCAGGCCTAAAACAGATCTGCTTCATTTCAAGATCCTTAAAATACTTTTCAATGCATTGACTGCTAATGGAACCACTCCTGTTTAAGTGTTTAGACTTGTTATCATTTGGCACTAAATAGTGATATCTAAGATGAGACTTGACTTACCTGTAGTTTCCACGATGCCTTCCAAGATTACAACAATTTCAAACTGCTCCGTTTGCATTGACCTCTGGGAGAGTTCGTAGAATGGACTTTTAGTGTCGATCACGTGACAGATGGTGAGCGGTGACACGAGAAAGAGCTGATCCGCCCCGGTGCTGAAGCCCACATCTAACTCTAACTGATCCAGCGGAAGAAACTCGCCTTCGGGCGTCTGCCGAGACTGGGGAGGCGTACAGAGAGGATGAAATATCAGTGGAAATCCTGCAACTCAGTGAAGTGTGGTGACAGCTTTTCGTAGGCTATTTGTAGACAATCACAGCAATCAATTATAAATGAATAGACGGAGGGAGATAATTAAATGAAAGGTTAATATCACACACTGAGAATGAACATAGTTTCTTTACAAAACCTCAGTGAGTGCGTGTATCCTAACAATGCTCTGCAAAACTTTGACAGTTGGCATACAACTGTATGTGTGGCCATGTTGTGGCCTACTTCATTTCCTTTAATGAATGTATGTGTACTTCATATGCTAATTGTCCATTATAATAATTATACAGAAATAGGTTATCATGAGCAAAATTCAACTTGGGTTTTTCAATTTCAAAACTGATGTTTCTGTATTTACATAAATAAATAGTTCATCAGTGTATTTGATTGAATTAAAACTGCACATGTCACTTAAGACATAGGAACTAAACTTACTTTGAGCAATTTGCAGCGTATCTGTGCTGAGACCATGTGGCTGTTGCGCAGGTTACCGACTCTGAACATCAGAGTGAGTTTTCCATCCCTCATAGAGATGGCCGCGTGTTCACTGAACATCAGTGTCTCAGCTCTTTTCTTGGGCTGAGACATCTTAATGAACATACAACCGATTAAAAATGCATCGACTATTGATCCAAGAATTGACTGAAACAGAAAGAGTATGATCCCCTCGGGACATTTGTCTGTAATGTACCTATAGCCATAGCCTATAGTGGCTTCGGTCTCAATGAAGAAAAGGAACGCAGATGGAAAGTTATAAACATTGGCGACACATGGCGAGTATTTGTCATCGTGAGCTCTGTGGAGGTCTCCTCTTATATAGGCAATAAGCCACCACATTGAGGCCATGAACAGCCAAGCCACAGTGTAAGTAAGGATAAAAATAAACAAATTGTAACGCCATTTCAGATCTACAAGGGTGGTGAAGAGGTCTGAGAGATATCTGCTGGTTTCTCCACCGAGGTTTCCATGCTGGACGTTACATCGCCCATTCTTGTCCACAAAGCGCTGCCTCTTCCTTTTCTTCTCTGGAGCTGGCTGGTTAAAGCCAGAGCCGCTCGATGAGGTGGTCACTACCTGGTAATCGTCACCAAATTTCTTTCTAAGTGCAGACATACTATGAGGACAACGGAAGAAAGGATTAATCTCGAAGATTAATATCTGCAGTCCACTAAATTGGGCTACAGAGTGTTAATTGTGGCTGCTGCAATTGTTTCACTGTTATGCGCAATTGATTTCAAGTCGAAAGGATCCGAAAAATGGTATAGCCTATCCCTAGCTATATATTGCCAAAAAGTATAGCCTTACCGACACATGACAAAATTACCACGGAACGGATTTTGTGACTAATAGGTAGTTAACGCTGTAAAAAAACAGGTGCAAGTTAGTGACAAGCCAGTCGTAATTTAGGAGGCTATAGTTTGTGATCAATTGGCTTCTGTATATTCTTTGGTGCGATGCTCAATTCTCATCCAGCTCAGAACGACGCAGGTAGGCATTAGAGATTCACCGAGAAGTCCAGACCTCGAGTTGAAAGTTGCAGATGTTTCAGCACTCCATATATCCAATGTAACTTCTGCGTAATAATTAGACAATAACTGAAATTTGTTGAAGGAGCACATACAATGCTCTTTAAAAGGTCCGTACATGTGTAAGATTGAAACCGTTGGTGTCGGACAGGACTCAGTTCACAAACCTCCTCCTGCTGCTTTGTCTAGTCCGCATGAGATAGGATCTGCATACAGTTAAACCACCCTGAAGAACGTAATAGACTTTGGTAAAAAAAAAAAAATTACTGTCCGGTTGATTCCACAGTTCCTCTCTCCATCAAGTCGCTTAAGAGTCCTTTCCCCAGGCGTTAGTCTTCTTGCAGGAAATATGTTATATCTAGGGAGGGCGATATCAGGAAAGAGCTGCTGTGTTTTCCCATAGGTTTCCTCTTCTGCGCAATGTGCGCTTCATACAAAGATGCAATGCTGTCTGTGGTTTCAGTCGAAGCCTACCTACTGACACTATTTCCCGGGAAGGGGGTGGGGTACAGTTTTAGAGCGGAGAGGTGGAGGGCGAAGTCAAGATTCTGTTTTCTATTTTAGCTGTTCTTTGCCATCTGACGAGTTAATCACAGCGCAATTAGCCATATATGACTCATAAACATGAACAATGCTGCTTTAGTTTCCCAGTTGCTTAGCTGTTGTCGGATCAATCCAGACTAAAACAATAGACAACAAAAGACAAACCCTTGTCTATTTATTTTGTATATAGGTGATTAGAGGGTTTGTTTCTTTTAACATTTGATACTTTGTATTATAGTAGGCTATCTTATTTCTTGACATAAGGCATTTACTAAACTATGTCTATGTTAAAGGGCAAACTCAATTTTGTATTAACATTTTAAATGCTGATCCTGCTCTCTCAGTAAGAAAATTTGAGCATTGTTTGGAAAGGTGTGTGTGTGTTTGTGTGTGTGTGTGTGTGTGTGTGTGTGTGTGTGTGTGAAGTGAACCTGGCATAATACATGCCATAGTGATTCTCTCCAATCGCAGATTTTTCATTGGCTGTGATCATTCATCTGTAACCAACAGTATGTCACAACTCATAGACCAAAAGTGATAGACATGTTATGAAAGCAGGCCACCTAAAATGAACTTAAGATTGATCAGTTCTTTTTAATCAGAAAAACAGTTCGGAATGTAATGACACCTAATTAAGTAGCACTCTCAAGAGGACCGAGTGGTGAATTTTAGTTATTTCAGGTGAAAAATTAAAAACAAAATGGCTTTAAGTGTAATCACTCCAATTCCGACATGAAATACACATTAGTGTCACAGTCTGAGTATTATTATTGTTCATAATTGTTCATCGGCTACACTGTTTGTGAGCCACTGCTTCCTCATCCAACACTATGATTCATCAACAACATCCAACTGCTAACCAAGCTGAGAAATGTCACAAAGAAGTGGAGGTGGTAGGTTTAAGCACATGTGCTAACGGCCGAGCGATCTCTGGGTGTCACAGCCCGGGGTGAAGGTGATTGATATCTCTGCGTTCCCCCATCCCTCGCGGTCACATCCATAGACGGGTATTACATCCCCTCTCCACTGCCCTCCCGCTCTGATTTCTTCACTTTTACATTGAGATTGCTTTTCTCCTTCCCACGGGGTGATATTGTTCATAATCTTAACTGAGTAATAGGTAATGCTAGAGCCCCCCCCCCCCCACACACACACACACCGGCCAAAAAAATATTGCAAACTCTGTTTCCCACGAGCACTATGGGAATGACGGAGCAGAACATGGATCCTGTCCATATTGCATGAGATATGGCCCTTAGCATACGGAAGATTGGCTCGGTCCTTGACACTCTTCTCCTTCATGGCTCTCGTGGCACACTGTCTGCCAGCCCAAGGGAATCTGCTGTGGCCAATCTAAACACATTCACACCTTCACATGTACTTTGTGTGTGTGCGTGTGTGCGTGTGTGTGTGTGTGTGTGTGTGTGTGTGTGTGTGTACAATGTTGTGGGAAATTGTGTGTCTTTTCAGCAGAATATTATAATTTGGAGCAAGATAGTTCATGTCATTTGAATAGATAAATGTTCAGATTCAAGGAGCTGTTTCTGTATGATTTTGTAGGCTTGAGCTGAACTGAGCACAGTTTGAGCACCCTTCATATCAGGGTACCACACAATACAGCGTCCCTCTAAACCTTCATGGATTTGCTCTGTATTTCACCTGATGTTGACATTTCTTCCAAACAATTTGATTTTTTAAGTGGGCCTCTAAAAATCCATATAATTGTTTTGGCCAGCTGCTGAAAGTGCCCTCACTGTCAAACAGTCCCTCTAAGCCTAGCCATCGTCTACAGGCTGTCTCTTCATGACATTTCACCTCTGACACAACATTCAGCCAGCAGCGGCGATGTAAAAAAAAGCGCACAGACACTCACGATCAGCCCTTTGCCAGGTGTTCTAAAGAAGCTAGAGATGAATACTGGATAAGATAATTGCTATAACGATGTGACTCTTTCTCTCTCTCTCTCTCTCTCTCTCTCTCTCTCTCTCTTACTCTTTTCTCTTTTTTGGTGCACCTCCAATCTCCAATTACAAGCATTCCAATTGTTCTGTTCACTTCCTGCAGGAGAGCTCACACTGCCAATTGCCAGACCTTGATTACAGCCACGTAAAAAAAGAACTATTGAGTGCTGGGCAATTGCTGCCGTCAGTGGGGTTTTTATAATGAGTCTGAGGTGATGGAGGTCATGGAGCCGGTGCTCTTGTCCCTCATTAATGAGAAGCGGGCAGCTCAGATGTTGTCCACCAACTCTAACTTAATGGCCTTTTGCAAAACAATGTGAAAAGTTGAAGTCGAGATGCATTTCCGCAAGAAAGTGTGATTGGTCAACAGTAGTAGAGTCTTCTAACAATAACCACACGGATCAGGCATGGGAATTAAAGCTCAGCACAGGCAATTTTGCCATAATTATGTTGAACAAACTATAAAAGAACACGCGTATATAGATGAACAGAGACATTTCTATAGTATGCTATGCTGATACAGTCACTCAACACCACTTCAGCATCTCCTCTGCAGGGATAGGGCTGCACAGGAACCTGTGTTTTGTAGACAAGCACAGCTCTGCACTGGACTCAAACTTGCAACCCGGCTGGTAGCAGGGAGTGAGGTTTACTGCACAGCACTTGACCTGCTTTCTACCTTTACACTCACCCCCCTAAACCTCACTCCCATTCTGGGACTGTGGCACCAATGTAACCTGCGTAGTATAGACAAGCACAGTTCCTCACCGGACTCAAACTTGCAACCTGTATGGCAGGCGTGCTAGGCTCCTGTTCATCGCCAGCAGGGATAACGTGATTTATGATTTATGTTCTAATTAGGCTATGGCTGGTTATTGTTTCTTGGTTTGTGCTTGCCAAGCAATCTATTAATTTATGTATGGATTTAGTTACTGGACAATACAACTATTGTAGGGAATATCGACATCTATTTTCTGTCTTCCTAGCGTGTGCCAGATGAATTGTGGAGCTGACATGTTGCCTACTGTAGAACATGCATATGCAACAGTCACTGGTGATGTTTTTTTTTCATTTTTATGTTTATATGAGTTATAGTTTTTAGTGTTAGCATTTTAACACTTCCTGGTTCCAAAGAAAAAATCCCAATGGAAAAATGTATGGGTTTTTGCAAAATCCTCAAAGTTAAGGTGTGAGTGAAACAACGGCAGTAGAAAACCTAGGCAAACCGTTTGGTGTGTTAAAATATAGTTATCAGTAGGTCTTTTGTAACTAGCTGTTGACGGACTTTTATGTGTCACTTGTCTCAAATAGCATGTGGGACTTTAGAGTGGTAAAGTATGTATGGTTGTATGGTTACAGATAACTCTTTACTCACATCCCACAGTTGAAACTTTACAGCTCTAGCTTCCTAAAACATCTGATTTATACTATGCAACAGATTGTGGCTATCAAATCCTTAGGTAAAAAATGTGTTTATTTAAATTAACTGTGTGGTTGTTGTGAAAACACTTTTGATCCCTGATCAGTAAAGCTAATTATGGTTAGCTTCTGTTCACCTTGTGAAAATGATGACACATAAGCTAAGTGACTTAAGTTCAACCTTCAACCTGTTGGAAACAAACGTTATATCCTGTACCAGTCATGTGGAGCTACAATCATGCCAAGTTTCATGTGGATTGGTGAAGTCTAAGTTTATATTATTGAGATATTGTTGAAAAGAAAATGGAAGAACAAAATAACTTTGACACTATATAACCTCCCTGCGGTGTGGCGGCGGACATAATAAGAAGAACAGTTCCGGGATGCTGGCACAATCACACTACTAAAACTTGCCGTAGAGTAACAGTACAGCATTGACCAATCACATTACATATTTGGCACAGTAGGTAAATGTGGACTTCACACCATGCCTTTGGACAAGCAGTCTGTGCACATGTGGCAGATGAGTCACTGGAGAGAGTGACTGGTGCTTATATCCCAGTGTGCCCAAATGTCAATTGTCCCAATACATTGTAATTGCAAAAGTACAGTTAATGCTGTCAGGATATGACAGTCTGAATGCTGTGCGCTTGAAAACATCATGGACTAGAAAGCAGAATAGTTAGAAAGCACAGAACGCTGTCTTCCTTCTGTTTTTCATATCCGCCACATTTCACAAGGGTCACTGCACTCTCACTTCAGATCATTTTAAGATCACGGAAAGGAAACAGAGTAGCGTCCTCTAACTGTTTCCCTCATTAGCATCAAATGAAGGCAGAATCAAAGGCGATCTGTTGTTCTGTACACAGTGGCATATGGTACAAGGGAACACACTATTTATGGCAAGCCCCCGGCAAGATCAGTGACAAGGGACACTTCCATAACTCGGATGGAACAATTGCTTTAATTGAGCAAGCCCTCTTACTCACAGACCAGCAGTTTGGGAATATTCACTTCTCTCTTTTCTGCCTGTCAAAAAAACTATTAGTGGCAGAAACATTTAAGTCATTATATTCTTGCGCAGCACACCAAATGAGCTTGTTTGCATGGCAATTATGAGCTAATACTGTCAGAGAAAAGGGCAAACAGGAAAGAAGAGCCATGTTTGTCTGTCTTAAATTTTCGCCGGACAACAGCAATAGAGCGAGTATCAATTTTCTCCCACAAATCTGATCGAAATCTGATGATGATAACATCCACGTTGTTTTGAAAGATTGCCGTTGCCGTTCTGGGGGGGAAATTGCGCTTATCTCTGACAAACCCTGAGAGCAGATGCCACAGTCCTTCGCCGCCTCAGCGCCAGCCATTATACAGTTCCTCCTCAGACACTGATGAAAGGGATTTTGATGTTCTTGTGTAACCCATAAAAATAGACCCGAGACCTGGTTTGGAGGGGTGGGGGTGGTAGGGATGGAGAAGCTTGAATTGATTTATTAATCTAATCAGAGAGAGACAGAGGAAATGCAATCATTGAGCACTATATTTCTGCCACAATGATGGCACTTGAGGTCATTCGCCAAGACGCTCAGCCAATCATTTCATGGGATCATCCCTAATTTGCCATCTCATTCCGTAATCACTGCCATCAGAGCCCCAGCACGAGGCCAACTTTAATATCAGCCTTTAGAACGTCGAGTCTTCATTACTCTCACTTACTGAAGAAAAAAAAAATCCACATTTCTTTGTAAAAAAAACAAAAAACCCACCAAACAGGAATGTTATTTGTTGAGTTACTGATTTCCAATCACTGAATGGAGCGGTGTAAAGGGCTGATGTGATGAGTGATGGCTTGTCTCCTGGTGTTGATCCCCAGCACAAGTCCAGCACAGAGTCCACCCGGAGATGAGCTGTCCTGTCCTAGAAAACATGGGAGGACACCAAAAGGTCTATCTGTAATGTAATTCAGTCTCGCTGCGTGAGCAGCAGATAACGAGCAGCTGCTGACAAGTGAATCCATCTTGTTTCCTGACAGGGCCAACTGGACAGCAAGACACCAGGAAGGCAGAGTAAATCAGCTACATCTGCTGGCTTGGTAAAGCCATTACAACGCTAGCAGAAATGAAGCAAGGTTCAAAGTACTAAAAACATTCAGGCAAAGAAAGATAGCTGCCACTGGTCTTGGCCTTGGTGTGTCATTTTGCCGAGGGTTGATCTCTACAGCTCTCAGAAATGTAGTGGACATGGAATGACACTGAGCGGCTTCAGTACTGTGTAGTTATACCTGAATGCTGCATTTTTTTATCGACTGTTAGAAAACTACCCCTGCCACAGATAAATCTACACAATAAATCCCTCTTTCAAAATCATGCTCGTTTTTCTGGTTTGAAACCCCATCGGTCACAATAAGGTAGTCATATGGTTGTGATGGTGACTGTTCGTTTTCACCGGGGGGGGGGCTAACATACGTGCTCTGTGACTCTTTCCATTCACCCAGATGCCATATAGAATCGAGAAGAGGCAGCCGTGGATATCGCCCCTCATAATCCGTCACCTGGAACTACCATGCGTGAAACCTGGAAAGAGGCACCCGTCTCTGAGAAGCACCGGTATCTGAAAAGCACAAGCCCCCTCAACAATTAGGCTTGGATTCCTCCTGTGGATGTGTGTGAGCGGCAGACGGAGATGGAATACAGGGCCATCCAGGGTGCTGATTACCATCCCTAGACTCCATTACAGGGCTTCTCGCCCGGTACAATGAAACCAGAAAATGCAAGCGAGCACGAAGTCAAATCCACTCACGGTCAAACACATGGGAGATGAGAAACAAGGTTGTGCACCGAGTCCTGAACTCCCTCTTGTGTTTTTTTTCTCCCCCTTTCCTTCTATCCTTTTCTTCTGCCCGCCACACCAGGATAGAAGGTCTTGTTGTCTAGTGTTGTTTATAGAAAGGAAAAGAAACAAGCACAACAGAAGTGTGTGAGGTGTGAAGGGCTCTAAGCACATAGAGTCTGTCTCTAAGGGTGTCCGTTTTAAATTGGTTTTCTATATGAGTTTATGCGGCACTGAGCCCTGATGGAAGCCTCTTCAATTATAATTGGCTCTGTAGGAATTAGGCTCTAAGCATGGTGAATTTCTCCAAGCGAAGGAAAAGGTTTTCTGTCTAATAAAGTTGTGTGCAGAGAGAGAGTTTGCTGCAAGAGAACGAGCCAGTCTGACTTTCTTCTCCAGAAGTTAGAGATTGCCTGTGCTGTCATTGGCCCCCACTACTCTGGCTGGAGCTGGGCAGACAGGTCCTGTGGTAGAGGATGAAATATCACCTCAGCATGAGGAGCCTTATTAAACTCGGAGGAGAAATCCGAGCATGTGGCACTGTGTAAATCAGTGCGAAGCCTTTTGCCTGGCTGCCATTCGGGCTCCTCCAGGTTGGCCTGTCCCCCGTCTCTCTCTCTCCTTCTTTTTTTTTTCCGAAAGAGATTAGTCCCTAGCCCCGGTGTGGTGTGGCAGGACTCCAAAGCGTTAACTTTCCGTCTCCATGGAGAGTGAGGTCAGCCGTGCAGGAGCGAGCAGCATCAGATAAGGACACCATTAGGGTGTTATTTTAAACCACCTGCCCCGTAATGGGCTGCCAGACCAGGTGTCAATGTGCCCATGTCAGGTATATTTGTGTGAGTGAGTGTGTGTGTGTGTGTGTATGTATGTTCCCTTGGGATTATGTGTAGGACCTTATTTTGCTTGTTGTTCACAATTTTGTGTTTTGTGTGTGTTTTCTATAAATTTGTCTCATGCTTCTGTGTGTGTATTTGGCTTGTGCTTCAGTGTATATGTGTGAATTTCGCCCATATTTCCATGTGTGTGTGCTGGCTGTGCCCATGGCCTGTGCCCTGCGGTGTGATGACGGCTGATTGCAGGCTGTGTCCCTACAGCGCAGAGGTGCTGCAGGGCGGCGCGGGCTGAGTGAGATCACGCCCCGTGAGGAGTCATTAATTACACTGGAGTGGTTGCCTTGGAGAGGTTTACAAATATTTATTAGGGAAAAATACCCCCCGCCACGCAAATGCTTTCAAACTACTAAGGATGAAATGCAATTAAAGCCGGGTGTTGAGTCGAACTTGTGTGCAATTTTGCTTTTAATTCATTGCTGACAGGTACCTACTGAGAGGGACACATTAAGGAGAAAGTCTATATTTGCAATTGAATTCTCATCTATCAGCGTGACACAGGTTTAATATAAATGTATACCCAGTGGCACCTACTAAATAAACAGTGAGAATTGAGTGGACTGGCATATTGCAGACAAAGTGCATACATACACAACAGTACAGGCTCAAAAATCAAATCAATCTACTTGAGGTTTGGATGTGAAGCAATGAGGAGCCAACAGAATGAAATTAAAGGCTTTTTACTAGATCAGGGATGGCGTGTTAGGTCACTGTGTTGACTTGGGTTCAATACACTGATTACCCTGAGTGGGTTGTAGGGCATTTAATCAGAGCAAGAAAGAATCACCTCTTCAGTCGCCGATCCTTTTGCGGTTATTGGACCCCATGGCCGTGAGTCATGCCCAGTCAAGAGGCAATGTGGTGTGGGTAAACAGAAGGTAATCCCAATACAACAGTAGTGCATACTCAACCACCTCCTTTTCGGTGACCACAATGAATCGACTGAGTCCTTACATTCATCAACAGTGATTTATTGTAGCTCACAGTTCAGTTTGTTAGTAGAATTCATTGGAGTGTGCATGGTAAATACACACTCAATCCATTCCTGTTTTTTTTTTTTTTTTGCCTTACAAAAAATGTACAAACAGATTAACATCACTTCAAGACTAATACAAAGTTACACATTTCAAAGTTGAAAGGCAATCTATGTTGCTATGTTTTTTGTACCATGCACTTAAAACCCCATGAGAGCCGCTTTGTAAATATTCACATTCCATAGCACGGGTCATAGTTTAGTTTTGATTGAGTGCTTTTCCTCCTCATTCATTTAGTAGCAACACCCCCTTATCAATTCTATTTAGTTTATTCAATTTAGTCCATTTTAATGTAATGACTATAAACTGAAGCTTAATCAGAATAAATTAGCTGCTCAAATTAACTACATGTAAACAATACAACTTTGATTAAATCTATCCCATCTTCCTACATAAAGCCACCAAGAACTGCTGATGCATGGAAAAGATTGTGTGAAGTGAAATTTTGTAAATAGTCAGATGATATGTTATAGTAAAGGGGTTTTAAAGACAGTTTCTCTTACAGTGATACAGTGTATTCAACCAAACTGCTAATAATGACAGAATGCTCCAGTGCACTTAAATATAGCAAAGGTCTACACTCTAAATTTCAATAGGGCTTTTAAGTCGCATCTTAAAAAAATAATCTTTTTTGTGTATGTACAATGGTGTTCAAAAACTTTTGGTTATATTATTTACAATATGCCAGCTGCACCATATGGTTGATAATGACAAAAATAATAAATAAAAGTACAGTAGAAGTTGAAGTCAAGGCTAGAATGTCAAGGGCTGAATAACAAGGATATTCTCTCCAGGTAGTCATACTGAATGTCTTGTATCTGCTTGAGCGAGTGGCTATAAATACAGTAGCATTGATATGTTGGTGAGGCAGCAGCTTTCTACATTATTACATGGAGCCTTCACTTTCTCCCACCTAGTAATCAACATCTGTTAAATCATTCAATCTTTACATCTCTAAAATCTCAGTGACCTTTCATTATAAATATGTTACTTAACTATTTAGGGAAATACATCTTTTCTGCAAACAAACAATAACGACACAAATAGAACAGGATTAATATAAAAATCTGCAAACTAAAACCGGATGTAAATGGACAGCTCTTTTAGCTGACCCATGAATGACAAAAAACAAACAAAAAAACAAACAAACAAACAAAAAAAAAACTAAAATTGAATAACAGTGACTAGAGATGTCAAGTACCTCTATGTAGGGACAGTGGCTCTGTCCTCCACTCTCAATGGTCCTCAGAATGAGCTCCTATTTATGATACGATAACTCAAAACTTTCCTTAAGGCAAAATCAATACAGCACAAGTCAATACCTCCACAGCAATAGCTTCTCACACCATAAACTCCTGTCTTAAACAGTGTTGATGCTGTACTGTAGGTTTCTCTCTCAAAAAGGACAGGCAGACAAGAAGCCGGGTCTCCTGTTATATGCCCACTGATTCTGCAAACATCTGGTTACAAGTCTAAGTCGGACAACCGGTTTCCAAACATTATTCCAATCCTTAAGATGATGTATATAGTAGAAATGGTAACATTTCTGTAAATGTCTGATAAATACAGATATGGACAAGGGAAGTCAGGTGTGATATTATTTGATAGGTCCCTTGCTATTGTTGTACTTGGGTTGGAAAGTATGTACAGTACTGTGCAGAATGCAAGGTGAATGCATGATTCCTAGATATGCAAAATATCCCACAGCTAGATCTGCTGAGCACTCTGGGTCATGCAGTCTTGCTTTGGTTTTTTGGAGAAGAGCCATTAGTCCTGTGAGTGTCTACAGATGCTTGTTTGGTCAGCTCCGGGTGATTAAAGCACAAAGAGCTCGACTAACAGTCTTTGAGCAGGCAGGGCAGGATGAAGTCCTCATGAGAGCCCTTCACACACACACAAACAAACTCTCTCACACAAGGATACACACACTCACACACATAGGCTGGTTAAGCCATGCACTATAGGGGGGAAAGGAAAAGGTACTTTCGCCTGTTCCTATACAGATACAGGTCCCAGTAGCAGCAGCAGCAGCACTAATGGCATCATGGGTGTGTGGTTGGTTGATGTGGAGTCGCCATCGTGGGCACGTTGAGGGCCTGCCGGCCCTCTGGGATGGGAGGCCAGCCTAGGCTGGAGGTCAGAGTTTAGGGTTGAGTGGTCATGTAGAGTGAGAGCGGCTCACTGGCTGAGGGTCATGTTCCTTAGGATCCACTGCTGCGAGCGACTGCCATTGCAGTCTCTCAGGGTGGGCACCATCTTGTCCTCGTCCGAGGGCATGTCCAGACACTGGTTGCTGTTCACATGCAGGAGGGTCAGCCTCTGTAAAGGAGGTGAAGGAAGGGTCAAGGGTCAAACAAGACAACACGTCGCTAACAACGGATTAAGTGCAGTACAGACATGGTGGATACGACAAATGTCAACAAGTCCAGTCCACATGGGGCAGCTTGAGTAGCAGAGGAGGGTCTTCAACACTTCAACAGCACCTTTTTTTTCTGGTTAGACATGGGTTAAAACATTTAATGTATTTTCAGTAGGGCTGTCAATAGATTCAAAAAAATTAACTAATTAATCGCACATTTTGAAATTAATGAATCACGATTAATCGCGATTAAAAGGTTTTTTTCTTCTTAAGACTAAATCTTATAAATTAACGAGTAATCACTTCATACAAGCGTGTATTTTAGACACTGTTGTTTAATTGTATTTTTTTTTTAAACACAATGGTGCCCCTCGACGGTAAATCGTAAGAATTTCCCCTGAAGCAATTCGAATCACCTCAATCAGCCCACTGTCCTCAACTATGTTGCAACCCAAATGGCAACCTTTTCACGGACTGTTCTAGTTATTTTCCTAGAGAAGTCATGGAGTGTGGGTTGGGGACCATCTAACCTGGGACTGCTTTGCATTAAGGTGATAACTTCAGCTTGACAAATGCTACATACAACTTTAGTTTTGTCGATTGTTCCGTCATTTTGGCTCTTAAACAGAGACTTTCCGCCCAACAATCCCTCAGCTCTTTCCATCTTCAACTACCGCAGTGGTTCTCAAACTTTTTCTGTCATTCCCCACTTTAACAATGGGGGCTATTCAAGCCCCACCTGTCCCTCATCGCTCCCATAAAATGGTAGGCCAAGCCCCCTTACGGGCTACATTGCCCGAGGGGACACAGGTTCAAGTCTGTCCTGATGTAATTTCCCAATCCTCTCCCCACCTCTTCTCCGCCTCGCTTCCTGTCATAACTTCATGTCATATCCAAATAAAGGCATTAAAAAAAATAAATAAATAAATAAATTTCATTTTTTTATTTATTTTTTTAAATTGCGTTAATTGCGTTAAAATATTTTATCGCGTTAATCGCGGCCGCATTAATCCCATAGATTAACGCGTTAACGCTGACGGCCCAAATTTTCAGACACTGAGATATCACCTCTGACTCTGAAATTAAGTACAACTGGCAGGAATGCCATGAACAGACTGCTGAGAAATCAACATCCTCTTACGGTTTGATAGAACTCACCTAATTCCATATAATAAACATATAATCACATCATACCCTGGAGGAAAGGTTTTTGCCCCATCATGAACACCCTTCAGAGCGACAGCATGATAATGGAGAACTTTGGTGAGTAATTCGTCCAACCGTGGCGTGACTGGAATCTTTGTGGAAACACAGTCAATGTGGAGGCTCTTTTGATTTTTCAAAATGGCCTTGAACGGCCTTTTGTCTTGAGTGGCCTGTGTCCGCACGCGCAATTGCAACATTATCTGAAGCTTTCAGGGAAAAACTAAAAAAATTCACCCCACAGCAACACCCAACTGTCAAACGATGATTACTTTTAATGGTTTTGCAGAGAGAGTAATCACTCTCTGTGCACGCATGAACAACGAAATGTCAAATATTCCGGGTGCGTTCGCCTTTATTTTTTTGTTGCGCTCATCAAGTTGGAGGCCCGTAGTAATGAATGCGGCAGCCCCTCAGTTTAAGGATCACTGCTAATCACCAGAGCTGTGGCAATAATTAAGAGTCGCCTATCAGAGAGTGCTGCCTGGAGAGACACATAAAAGGACATGGAACATAATACGCTGCTAATGCTTTTTTTACGCAGCTGTGGCGTTTGCGAGGCCTCGAGACACTCTTGGCCTCTCATCACAGATGAGACTGAGAGACAGCGGCAGCAGTGTGTTTGTGTGTGTGTGAATAGGGATATTTATGCTGTTTGCTTTTGGGGCAGTGAGATCATTTTTCATGAAAAAGAAAACGCCACCATGTTTTGGCGTGTTGACAGAGGATGATGTTTAATAAGCGTGGAAGACACACACACAAACAAACAAGCACACACACACACACAAGCACACACACACGCACACACACACACAAACTCCTCTATACTGTCTATGCACAGAAATGACAAAGCACCATTGCCACGGCCCAGACAGCTGCAGAGCGGGCAGGGCAGTCCATCACAGAGGCCTGGCCCTAAACAGATCTGTGCAGACGGAGCACACCTCCACCCCCTCCACCCCATCAGCTGATGCTGTGTGGACCACACAGGCTGCAGTGAGAGCGAGCGGATTGGGGAGCATAGCAACGGCACAGGGCGCTCTACTGCAGCATCCTGCAGTGGTTCCACATGAGTACTCCGCCACTGTCTGAGAGCAGGAAGAAAGCTACAGGTTAGACTTTGAAATATATTAGAAGGGGGACCGGAGTCATGTTTTACAATGCATTTCTATAGTCCATGATTGTAATGCAGGCTTTGAAAGAAAGCTGTTTTAGGAAAATATGAATATACTGGGTGAAAGGCTAGCGAGCACGCTAAGCACACTCATTATTACGTCCTTCTCAACTAAACCAATTATGCCTTCAGGCTTCGGAGTTGGCACCTTTCATTGTAGCCATATTGACTAGAGCTGTCATACCCGACAAAACATGTCAGAAGTGATGTAGTTGCCTCAGTCCAGCTCTCATAAATCACATGGAGACACGCTCAGTGGTGTGCAAGAGAGTGGGCTGATTATGGTGGTTGGTGAGTCGGGCTATTTGGCTGGAATGATGAAATAATAACGGCGATATGCACAGGCTTCCTCCCTGCACTGCCTTCATTATGGAGGACTAAGAGCTGCCAAGGCTATTGTGTAAGTTGTGACACCAGCAACATAGGAAAGTAAGGATGGATGGGAGGGAGGGAGGGAGGGGACTATTATGAAGCCCCCTTTTTAATGAGATTTTAAAATGTGCAGGGTTTGGGTCAGTGTGTAATTAGGATTTTTCTGCTCTTTCAGCTAAGTCCCATTATGTGCTTGTGTTCCTGGACAAAGCTGGACACAGCTGTGTGTGTGTGTGCGTGCATGTGTCTGAAACCTGACTAATTAAATGGAAATCATTTCAATACGTTGGGCCTTCACTCAAGAGCACTTGTACCTCCTATACTCAAGAACTCGGATGAACCTGCTGACACATGCCGGACTCTCATAACGAGCCCCATTTGTGTAGTAATGCACGCACGGCATTCATCCCACACACCTGCGTCACTTAGTTTCAGTGTAGAACGTCATACTGCGGGATATACATTCTAAAACCCCGATGGAAACATTAGCTTCACAAACACAGTCGCTATATAACCCACAGTAATTATTTTCCGAAGGGAAATAACAGAATATACGCCCGGGTCCAAATAACAATGGGTTTGAAACCTACACCCAGCAGCAGGGTACTTTCACATGAAAGGGGCTGCCACAAATAAACAGACCAGCAGACAGGGTGTGTGTTGCATGACAAAAAGAGAAAGTGACTTAGTGAATAAGAGAGGGAGAGAGGGGGGAAAAAATCAAAGAGAAAAGTCCAAAAATGAGAGATGATGAGATACAGGTTGAAAACAAACAAACAAAAGCCTCGAAAGAGAATGAGCGAGAGAGTGGGCGTAATTGAGATCCAGGCGCCAGACAATAAGAGAGAGAGAGAGAGAGAAAGAAAGAAAGGGAGAGAGGGAGCATGAGTATGAGAGAGAGAGAGAGAGATAGGCAGAGAGGGAATGTAAGAGTGTGTGAGAGAAAGAGGGAGAGGAGAGAGAGAGAAAGAGAGAGAGGAGAGAGAGAGAAAGAGAGAGAGAGATCTTGTTGTTTTTGTTTTGAGCGGCACATGGTGCTGCAGCTGCCGGGTTTGGTCCACCCGGCCGCCCTCCATCTCCATGAGGGCATCACCATGAAAGAGCCTGCTGACAATGAAGCGCTCACTTCAAAAGAGCTCGTAAACAAAGGCCAGCCCCATCTCCAATCGTCCTCGCTGATAATCAACTACAAATAAATATTAAAAACTGCCTGCCGCCCCCATTCAGACGAGGTACCCCTGCCACCACCACTCACCGCACAGCGCCGCAGCCGAATTTTCACATAAAAAAAAAAAAGAAATATTTACGTAACAGAATAAATGTCAAATGAAATTTAATTTGAGGCTGGCTGGGGGGCGGCGGGAAAGGTCTGACAGATAGTGAGGTACGTAAACACGGAGGCATCGGGAGCCTGTCACAGAACAGCCGTTATTGCTTTCCCTTTACTTGCCCGTGTTCCTGTCTCCCCACATTCATCCCCAAAGGTCAGCGGTAATAGCTGGTAAACAGCCGACGACCCGCTTTATTGGCACGCTCACTTTCACCAACCAGGACAAACCCCAGTGGGGTTCACAATCCTCGGGGAGTAAATAAATACATTGGACAGCTGTGACTGACATATCGGTCAAAGATGTTAAGGCTCATGAGCAAGGGGAGCTGTGGGCACAAGGGGGTATGCCAACCGTGTACAGGTCCAAGTGCCCACGGGGACCCAGGTTCGATTCCGACCTGAGGTAATTTCCTGATCCCCCTCCCATCTCTCTCACCCACTAATTTCTTGTCAATCTCTACTGTCCTATTTGAAAAAAGGCAAAAGCCCCACAAAAATAAATAAAAGCTAATAAGTGCACTACAAACACAAAACTGCGACATTGCGAGAAAATAACATTCAAACAGTTTGTCCAAAACCTTTCTTTAGTACATTTTCCAATCATAACTGATGTACTCTGACAACTAGTCTGCCAAGACAAGCCTACAAAAAAACGAACCCACTCACACTCTATGCCAAGTAACGTTCTTGAACTAGTTAGCTAAGACTAGCTTGCTAAAACCAACTACGGCTCCCACTGTACCTGCCACGCTCTGAATGGCGGCGGCTACAGGAAGTAGTCGGTGGGGCTGTAATAGAGCTTCCTGAAGACCTCGATCCGGCTGAAGTTGCGCAGGACCCAGGTCTGCAGGGGGCTGTCGTTGCAGTACTCCACCGTGGGCCCATAGGTGCCGTCCTCCAGGCGGCTGATGGTCAGGCACGACTGCGTGATGATGTGCATGAAAGTGTGCTTCTGCGCCGGGGATGGAGCGGATGGAGAGGGGTGGGGTGGGGTGGGGGGGGATGGTTAAATGAGAGATGGTACAACCAAACAAATGAGCTACTCAGAACTACCCTAGCACCAAATGGTTGTGAAGAAAACAATATCCAGCTAGAGCCTATGGTGGGTGGACCAGATGAGATCGAAATGTGCCGAGAGTGAGTTCAGAGACACAAACACCAGCTGTGTCTGTGCTTGGCAGGCTTGGAGCTACGTGTCTGGGAGGCTGGAGGATGGATAATGACCGGGGGACAAAGGCCAGTGAGATAACTGACAGGTAACGGACATGACTGACTGGAAGCTGAGTGGCAGGCAGGGCCAACGTTGGCTGAATGTGGCGCAAATGGGATAAAAGCCGCAGAGTGGCTGTCACCTGTGCCGCAGCTGCTGCCGCCGCCTCCACAGCCACCCCCGGCTTAAAATAGTCCCTCATAGCGTGAGGGCACAGCAGATATGAGAGTCAGACATTTTTCTTTATCCACAAATAATTTAATCGCTCATGTTCCATGGAGCAAAAAGCCCAACGCTGCTGCAGCAGGACCTCACGCACTCCCTCTCACTGCATTCCATCTCTCTGCCTGTCTCTCTCTCTCTCTGTTTCTCTTTCTGTCTGTGTGATAAATCCCATTCTGATTCTGATTCTGGTGTGTGTGTGCGTGTGACACACACACACACACACACACACACACACACACACACACACACACACACACTCACTGTATGTATTCCCTCGCTCTGCCTCTCTCCCTTTCCCTCTCTCACCCTCACTGTATTCCCCCTCTTCGCCTCTCTCTCACCTCTGCTCTCTCTCTCACCCCCCCCCAATCTTCCCTGTTGCTCTCTCCGTCACCCTCACTCTCAGTCGTCCCTCTCTCTAGCCTATGAATAGACCACACTGCATTAGAAAAGGGGAAATAAGGGAGGCAGGTTCAGAGCCCCTGAGACAGAGATAAGAGAATCACTGGGAGGAGATACAGCTTTTTCTACATTAAAAAAATATGTCCCAATAGTCCGCTCTTTCCCTCCCTCCGCCTTGTAGTAAATAATCTATTATTAAGATCAACGGCAATTTCTGGACTTCTGATGCTACCTTCATGCATCTCCCTTTGCCCCACAGACAGCTCTCATTTCTCTCAATGTCGGCTTTCGAAGAAATCATCTGCCACTGGATCCACAGATAATACATGTCAAGATAGAGATATACAAACGCTTTCATTCTACACTCTATTCACTATTGACAACCAGAACGTAGTCATGTGACACTAGGGGATAAACGTAAGCCTATACCTCCATGGAAACATATGGAGCTGCTCGTTTCACAAACACATTAGGATTACATACTATCACAAGTCAAACTAAGACATCGACTAAAACTGCTCACTAAAGTCCACAAACACAAGGTTTGCACCAAACTTCAGATTGCACAACTTACCTCGAAATCATACTCCCACTTGCCCACATACTGAGCCCAAGAAAAGAGAGAGAATCAAACGCTGGTAAGTTTGAGGGCACCTTGAGGTGAATTCTGCACTCCAACAACAAAGGATCGAGTCTGCCCGAGTCTGCCTGAGGAAAAGCCACAGGCACCTGGCACCACCTGGTGGCTTAAAATAACCTTGCATCTCCATGAGTGATGCTCATGATATCCTGTGATGTCCTATCATAGCGACTACACTCCAAAGCAACAAGGTTGCTACCCTCATTTGTTGTAGACAGTCCTTCAGACAGGCAGACTGGAGTGGAGTGGGTCCACTTCATATAGTGGCTGTATTGCTGTGATATATATATATATATAGTGAGAGAGAGAGAGAGAGAGAGAGAGAGAGAAAGAAAAAGTCATACCTCTGCTTCATACTCAAACATCTGGTTCCCCTTCATGTGGTGGCACTTCAGCATGACCACTGGTCCGTTGAGGCGCGAGACGTCCAGGCACAGGTCATCGGTCCGGATCTCTTTATCGGCGGTGTAAGAAAACACCTGCAGAGGGGCAAGAGAGCGGAAGAGCACTGAGTGTCGGTTATGAACAACACATTTCCTACCTGCCCTTTCCTCCGTGGTGCTCCGACAGGGGTCACTCACCTGGTTTCCCCCCATGCCGTGGCAGTTGAAGAAGCCCACCTTCTCGTTCTCCTTGCGGCCCATGTTATCCACACACTGGTTCGACTCTACATTCCTGATCTGGGAGCAGAGAGGAACAGGACGGATTGTGAGGTGGGATCTTACTACAAACTTAGTTACATTTAGTCATTTAGCAGACGCTTTTATCCAAAGCGACGTACAAAGGAGAAAACAGGTAGGGAGCATCCACCCACTACATCAGTACCAGCGGATACAGTCACAGATATGCAACATGTCTGTCTGCCTCTGTGGACAGGCCATAAGAGGTTTCCTTGCAGAATGGATGTGGAAAAAGGCACCTGTGCCTCACTTTCAACTCTAATAATCCGTCGCAGATGAACAGATATGTAATACATAATTGAACTTCTCCTGCTCAATGGAACGTCCCATTCGGAGCTATTAAGAACATTTCACAGGCGAGACAGTGACAGAGCCTGTAATTAAAGGAACCATTGTTTGGAAGTACAAATGACTGAACAGTGTCACGTCACAAAGCCGTAACACGGTGACCAACTCCAACAGGTCTGTTACTTAATGAATCCTCCCTCCAATGGGCCATTTAATATCAAACTAATATATGCCTAAATGCTGGGCATGCCCTGTGCTTTATGCCCCCACTTATTATCTTGCGGCAGCAGCATTTCAAATTGAATAGTATAAAAATGTAATGGATTCTATGTTAAAGTGGGAATGTAGTGTGAGCCGGGGAGTGAGTGAATCATGGACAGACATACAGAGAATGAAAGAGAAAGGAGGAAGAGAGGCAAAGGAGGGAGGGAGAGAGGGAGAGAGGGAGGGAGGCATGAGGAGATGGAGAGGGAGAGAGACTGCAGTGGCTGCAGTGCAATGAGCAGGTTTTACTGCGGCACGTTGCAGGCTTTAAAATCCCGGCGCTTCAGCAGAATTTAACTTCGAGGGGATTACAGGCTCATTTCTCAAAACTCACCATTAATCATGACCACACTCTCACTCTCACGCTCTCCTTCATTCACTCTCCTTCATTCCCTCTCTCACTAAGGAGATAGAGTCTCTATCTCTTGTCACCCTCTCTCACACATAGACCCTCTTTCTCTCTCCCTCATTCCCCCCTCTCCCCATCTCTCTCCTCCCTTCTCCTCTCCTCCTCTCTCTCACATACCATCTTTCTCTGTCCCTCTATCACTCTCCCTCATTCCCCTATCACTCACACACACACACTCTCAGACAGTCTCTCTCTCTCTCTCTCTCACACACACACACACACACACACACACACACACACACACACACACACACACACACACACACACACACACACACACACACACACACACACACACACACACACATTCTCCTTTATTCCCTCTCTCTCCTCTCCCCCTCTCTTTCAATTGATTCTCTCTTGACGCCCTCTCTCTCTCTCTCACATAGACCCTCCTTCTCTCTCCCTCCATCTCTTTGAAATGGAAACAGTCTTAAACTTCGGTGATAAATTAAACTTTCTGGAATTAATTTTGGATATAGGCGTGGTGACATTGTTCTCTGATGGGCAACATTTGAATGAACCAATATCATACAATCACTGCCCAAGACTGATTTATCTATCTGGCCAAAAAAATATTACGTTCCCTTTAAGAGTTATGCCTGTATATTTCTGTATTAGCAAGGAAGCAGGAGCAAACCTGTGTTATGGTTAAATGCAATTCATCTATTTCAGATATCCTCAAAGTTAACACATCCTGGCAGGCTTTTCAAAAATTATAAAATGTCTTGTTTTAAAAGGTTAAGCCCCTTTAAACACTCAAGTGACTGAATAGAGGCAGTCTAATTTGTTCGCCATTAAAATTAATTGCTCAGTCAGCAATATACAAATGTAAAATTATGTATATACACAATAATGACATTTGTTATTTCTATTCACAGATTATAGTCTAATTAAACTAAGGCAGACGAAGAAATGCCAGAAGTTAACACACATCTTGTCAGACTTTCAAAAAAGAATGAAAATGTTTGTTTTGGTAAACCCCTTGAAAGACTCCAGCATCTGGGAAGAGGTAGTTTAATTAGTTTGACTTGAATTAAATGCTCAGTCAGCAGTACACAAATGTCATCCATTATGTAAATAAATACACAATAAGGACATTTGTTATTTCTATACACATATTCTAGTCCAATAATACTAAGGCAGAAGACGAAATGCTACGCCACACCAGGGCATTTTCTACAGAAGATCACTTTTCTTAGTCTCGACGGTATGCAGAAAGAGATTGCATCCAGCTAGGGCCAGGTGTTCAAATTCACCAACATAAACATAGCTTGCAACCTCCCATATCTTCAATTCAATTAAATTCAATCAATTTTATTTCTATAGCATCAAGACAATAAAATTGTCCAGTCACTGCTGCCCTTTGTACGCATCAGGTTCTTTGTCTGCCTCTAGGATATCCCATAACGTCAGTATACCTACACATACAGTAACCAGTGGCCTCTAGGATATCCCATAACGTCAGTATACCTACACATACAGTCACCAGTGGCCTCGTGTTACACAAATGAATACCTTTATATGTCCACTCTCCCCAATGCTCAGCTACACAAGCTTCCACTCATTTGCTCAGTTCTGCTGCAGTTCTGGATGTATATTGACTGCATCAAATAGCCTACAGTTTGTTCCCAGAATAATTCTAAGTAAAAAAAAGCCAAACAAAGGATAGAATTTCAATCTAATTAACATCGAACACTATAGTTACCTGAGACAAACCCAATATGCTGTTGCAGTAAAAGCTTAAGATCATCCTTTTGCATCACCACACCGTACATAGGCTATTTGGGAAAAGAGAGGGAAAGTAGGCTACTAAAAAAAAAAGCCTGGGTTTCCATCCAAGAACCTTTATTTCCATAGAAAATTGAGCTGACCTCTTCTGTTCCCACAAGTCGCACCGCAGCAAGTGCCAGAATGTCTACTGTAACATTTCAGCAAATATGTAAGCTCTACATATTTTGTTTCAGTACCTAGCTCCAAAGTTGCAAATGTGTTTCATTAGACCAATTTAGCTTATTACATTGAAAATGTATCACACGTTACGCATGTTTGGACAAATGACATTCTAGGCCTGAAAAATCCACTGTAAAAATAGGGCCCATAGTCTATTACCTCTTGAGCTGCGTGCCACTGAGTGTTCACTGAAGATTATTCGCTCAGTCAAGCGCTGACCTTGGCATTGAATCCATGGCTAAACACCTACTGCTTCGCTAAGCCTCTGTGCGTGCGCCGTCACTGCTGTTTGATCCTGATGAATCGCGGCTAGCATGGCCGACAGCGTGTCCAGCGCCCAGCGCTGGGGCCACGTGTGTGTGTGTGTGTGTGTGTGTGTGTGTGTGTGTGTTGGTGTGGAACATATCCGTAATGTCACAGCGTGTTAGCTGTGGTGAGTTGTGGGAAGGTGGCGGTGGCGTACCTCTCCAAGTGAGTGGTATCTCCTGGGGATCTGGGAGTCGGGGTAGACGTTCTCCAGGTACCAGGAGAAAGGCTTGCACTGCAGCGTGTCCCTCAGGGCCTTGCGGGCGGACACGTCTCCGTAGTCCACGCGCACCACGCCTGCAGGGGGAAACACACCACAACATTCATGTTAGAGTTGCAGTCGATGCCATGGCTTCTGCACAAGCGCAACACACGTGCACTCTTTTTCAGTTAAAGAGCATCTGCATTCATAGTCAGGGCCTTAACTGACCTGTGATCTGTGATTTTTGCATTACGTACACTGTAAACCATGAACATCAGGTGCTTTCACACAAACAGAGCCAAACATATGCACACTCTTTCACTCAAGAACATCTGTGAGCAGGCAATCATACTCGGGGCCTGAACTGAACTGAACTGAACTGAACTGAACTGAACTGAAGTCTGTGAGACTGCATTACGTACACTAGCCATGATTCTCAGCTGCCTCCACTACGTGACGTGAATGTTTACTTCTGTGCCCACCCCAAAATCCTGTAAGCTGAAAACTCTCCCCAAAGCAGAGAGGCTGTAGGCTGAAAGCTCTCCCCAAAGCAGAGAGGGATTAGCCACACACACTAGAGTGAGCGCTTCATGGCCTTCATAGCCTCGTCTCCTGGTGAGACCTCAGGTGGCTGTCGACCACCACGGCTCCTCTCAGGCTTCTCCAAACATTTGACTGCGCCACCTGTAAATGAATAATGCAACGTTCTGGGGCTCCACAGCGCTCCCCCTTCCCGACCTGCCAAAAGCTATTACAGCCTCACGCTGGGGCCACCGTCGGGATGGGGAAGAGAACTCTCTCCTGCTGCAAACGGCCATTTTCCACCTTCATCACTCACTGACAGTGCAGCCTTGGGATGTGCTGTCGGTATCTGATAGCCAGTCATCTTCAGTGCCCTCTGCTGCAGCAGTGGGAGATTCAGCTGCTTAATATACCTACACACAATCCACACAAACAATACTCTACCTGAGTGAGAAGGGAGAGAGTGTGCACCGAGTGGATGGATGTGGATAAGCCTCTGTGTATGCGAAATGCATGACAGATTGCAAAGCTGTAATACCTTAGCTGAACACTAGAGGGACCCTCTTTATCATGAAATGATTACCGGTACGGGCTAAAACTCTTAGCACTGTGCTGCTGGTTATTTCGTTTTTCAGGTTTGTTACACCTGTACATCATGTCAGTGGCTACTTTACCCCATCCCCCCACCCCACTCAACTTCCAATGAAAAATGTTATCAAAGACACAGTCAGCTCCCCTTTCAAGTAGTCCCAGAGTGCTCTCGCGTCTGTGCAGGACATGCTGCGAGAGCTGACAGGTGAGCAATGGATGGAAAGAGAGGGAAAGAGAGATCACCTAAAAAAAAAGGAGCTGCGTGCCAGCAGCACACAGAGGACGAGGCCAGAGCCGCTATCTGTTAAGGCTGCAGCCTGAGAAACCGGCAGGGGGGGAAACCGACGATGTTCGCCAGCTCGCCTCGTGGTTTTGTTTTCTAGGTTACGGGGACTGAGATGCCGCAACCCTGCGGTGTGATCTTTCCAGCCGTAATCAGAAAAACATTTTTTTTTTTTTTTGAAACGCTGTGTGATCTGCAGCGAACCGTGTGATGAGAGCGTTACAGAAGCATTTCCCGCGGTCTAGCCAAACCGTCTGCAGAGGGCCACACCACAGTTTCAAATCTTGCCGTGCAATAGGGTGAAGCGAAAAGAAACCGTTTTGTAGAGATAGAGCAGGGTATTTTTTTTGTTTGTCAGTACATGACAAGCTTGAAAAACTGCTGCTAATCACAACACATCAAGCCTTTGTATGTGGTATTAAATTAGGACCACATCATAGAGGCAGTGCACCCATTTTCCTGAGAGATTTGCCTACAGTTATTTCATTTGATAATTTGCATGACAACTGTAGGAGGAATAATCACATTACACAGGTAATTTGCTTGATTGAAATTCCTCATTTATCCCTTAGGTGTGTATGTGGGTAGGTGTGTGTGTGTGTATATATATTATATACATATATATAGTGTGTGTATTTGAGAGAGAACTTCTGATTACGTGCCTGTGTGAGTGAAAAAAGTATCTCCCCTGTGGTGCAACTGAAGAGGAGCTCTGCGGGTCCAGGTGCCGTGCCCCTCTGCCACCCCAATTCCACCCCTCTGCTCATCCCCCATGCCCTCAGATCCAGCTCCAGCCACCCCAGCCTCCCCCCCCCCCACCCACCCTTCCCTCCACACGCCTCTCTGGGCCCCTCATCCATCAGGCCGCTGTGGGTCTCCGGAGCACAACGGCGCAGCACTTTCAGGAACTCCCAGAGCTGCCCTCTGGCCACTCCAATTCCACCGGCTGACCAGATTAGAGCGGGACTTCGGCCCAGGACGCCCCGGCATGCACACACACCCCCTGATAGGATATGGCAGAGGTAATGGGCAGAGTAATTACATTACCCCGCTAGTAGGAAGAGGATGCTGGCATTCTCGTTATTTCTCTCTCTATCGCCTCTCAACACATACTCTCACTCTCGCTACACACACACACACAGTCTCTCTCTGTTTCTCTCACTCTGTATCTCTGTTTTCTCATTCTTTGTTGGTTTGCCAGTGTCTATCTGTCTTTTTTTCTAATATTTCCTTGTTTATCTCTCTCTTTATTTCAGACACACAGACACACACACCAAGAGAGCTCTAAGAGAGTGGCCTGTAGGGACTGTGATGTGTGCCGCTCCCGTGAGGCCCATGACCAGACCATAAAAGCGGCCTTTCATGAATATGTGAGCGGCAGTTCTCAACTGCTCCATCCCTTCCCTCAGAAAAAAAGACACTTTAGCACAATGCCTGCCATGAATAAAAGATTACCTGTGCAGCAAGACTGAAGCCTGGAACGGCTGTGATCCCCCACCCCACACACACGTGCACACACACACCTCCATCCCCTGAAAGCTTGTCTCATTCACTCGCTCTCTCGCCACCTCGCTGGCTCCTATGTGTGTAAACATGACAAGCAGCATTGGCGAGGCAGAGGTAGGCCACTGAGTGCCTCCCATGCATCCAAACTCTCCCGAGGGAAAAAACGGGGAGAGGAAATGGTCCCGCCGGGAGACACGCATCGGACAGGGCAGCACACGTCCATCAACCTGAGCCATGCGGAATAAGCCGGAGGCAGACCTCCAAGAGATTTTTTTTTAAATCACCCCCCCATCCGCAAGCCTGTGTGGCGACGATTCCAGGAGCCTTGGGACATAAAAGAAAAACTAACAAACAAACAAGCTGGAACGAGATGGAAAGTTCCAGAGTTTTTGTTCAGATGAGGTGAGCCGGGATGGAGGTAGGCTTGGTCACATGCCCAGAGGTCTCCACTGGAGCTCACAGGGCCGGAGAGAGAGAGAGAGAGAAAGAAAGAAAGAAAGAAAGAAAGAAAGAGAGGGAGGCGGTTAAACGCTAATGCAATTACAGGCTCTGGCGCCTGCACCTTCAGAGATGTAAATTGCCCAGCTGAAAAAGCTATTTTTAAACAACAACACCGCCGCATCATACTTGCTTGCTAACACTCATTCACTCTCTATCTCTATCCCTTTCTCCTTCTCTATAAGACATACACACACAAACAGACACACACACACACACACAGACAGACTCGCAGACATATGCACACACTCAATTTGCCCCAGCAGATACACAGATGCTGTCAACACACATTTTAACTTCTTGGCACTGCAACAGAAAGCTTCCTCTGACAGGCTGAGGCCGATCTGTGGGTATACGTGTTTATGTGTGTTTAGGGACCTCCACGAAGGCTATTAACCTCACTGTCTACGCAATCAAACACCACAACAACAAAACAGAAATTGGTATTCATAATTAAATCTGGACTGAGCCAAATAAATGAGGTAACTCATTTGGAATGAGAACAAGCAAAGAGTGAATAAAGCCTGACTTCTGTTTTAATTAGACCGCTTCTCCACATTCTTTCACAGGCACGTGGTGTACCCCAACGTGAAGGAAGCCCTTGGCAACTTAAGAGCTTGTGGGGCTTTTATGTTTTCCGATTATTTAAATGAGTTGTCTTTAGTCGTTTCGAACGCAACACAGAGATGATAACAATAAGCTGAATAAGAGAGAAGCAACTGCACCTGGCGATATGATGTAGAAGAAGTCTTTGAATTCGTCCATCCACACCTCAGCCAGGCGCCGGTTGTTCTTGTTGATGACCTGGCCCGTGCCCCCGGGGAAGGTGTAGGGCGTGGCCTTGCGGAACACGTGACCCACGTGGGAGCAGGTGACGATCTCCAGGGAGCCCCCGCACTGCCAGATCTGTGGAGAAACGGGGGCAACCAGGGGTCATGCGACGCGCGAAGGGCATCTCGGTGACATCGTCAGGGAGAAGTAGTTGAGCGCAGAGCTCTTTTACAACCTGACCCCTGCCCTCGTCTACAGGGATCAATCCCCCAAGGGGACAGACACACTACTGAACTTGCCCTGACCTTTGGCGATTTTTTTACACATAACCCACTCCAGACGCCATCTGAGGGGTTAACCCCTGACCTCAGCGATTATTATACATGACCCAATCCCCAGAGGTAGGCTAGGTAGCACAGCTTACCCTGAAAGACAGCTCCAGGTTCTCCCCTCCCCATATGTCCATTCCTGGGTCGTAGGTGCCAATTTCTTCAAAATATGTGCGGTCAATGGAGAATAAGCCTCCAGCCATTGTAGGTGTTCTGTAAGAGAAAGAAGAGAGATAGAGAGAGTGAGAAGGGGGGGAAGAGAGGGAGGAAAAGAGGGTGATAGACACAGAGAGAGGAGAAATAAAACGACTGAAAAGTCACAGATAGTCAGAGATTATGCGATGTCTCGCATTACAGGCCTTCGGTCTTTAAGTGTGACAGGGTCTGCCATTGAGCCTTTAATGGATTTCAAAAGTAATTAAATCCTGTGTATATTTGTCAGCCACTGGGACCTGACAAGAAGCCCTTTGTGACGTCTCGGTCTATCTGGGTTCTGAAGATAGACTTATAATCTCTAACCCGCTCTCCTCTGATGGACAGCTAATGTTAATTTTCCAGCGGAGGGTGATCAATCACGCCATGACTTTGCCAGCCGTCCCACGGAACAAACAGACTCTTCTGCTGATGCAGCAGGACTATTGAAGCCGCCGGGCACAGCGACGAGGTTTTTTTCCCCCGCCATTTCACATCTGAAGAGCCATTTTTATCTCTTTTTGTGGTCGTGTCGCCGCCGTTTGATTCATGAAGTGCGGCGTTTTCTCGAAATGAAGCGCTCCTCTTCTCTCTGCGGCCATTACCCAAATCTGATTTGTGTACAGCTGAGTGATTGGCTGCTTCAGGTGCTGAGCACAATTACATCACAGTGGCCGGGGCTGTTGGGGGCAACGGCGCGCCTCTCCGCTAGTTGCCACATACGATGAATGAGATTAATGATGGTGAGCCAAACGGTGCTGTGTTCTTTTGTTCGCTCCGCCGCTGCCACACTTCAAGAGGAATCAGCATGAGCTTTGTTTAACGGCAAGGATGGACACATGTGGACACGAACACACACACACAAACACACACATGCGAACACACACACACACACGAACACACACACACACACACACACAAAAAAAACACAAAAATACACACACACACACACACACACACACACGTAGAAAAGAACACAAATAGAGTATTTTAATCTCATTGAGGATCCCTGGAAGGTAGAGAAGTCTCTGCTGCATAAGCACTGCCTCGGCTGGTGATTACACTCTAACTCCGTTGCTGGAATAAGTGATTAGTACTAAGCCCAGTTTCCTTTCCCCGCCAGACATAGATACAGTGAGCTGGGCCTCAGGAGCCATGTTCCTATGAAGTAACACCTACAGTGTTCCATTTTTTTTTCTCTGCCTGTGAAAAAAGAACATTTACAGGAAACTGAAGATGAGATTTCTCCCCTGGTTCAGTGAATCTTAATTAATCTAGGTGGATTGGATGAGTCCAGACATGCTTGAATGTGTGCACCCTGTGGCTGCTCACACACACGGGCACACGGGCCTAGGTAAATCATTCCAATCTAATCTTCCTTTCCCATCACTTTGCCTAATGTTTTTTTTCTGCTTCCCGCCTGCCCCTGTAACATGCTGTGCTGGTGTATAACAAACACATCTGCTAAGCGGAGTGCAATGTCTCTGTGCAAACAATACCGGTCCTCTGGCAGGCGGACGTCCGAGTTTATTGGACAGAAAATGACACGATCGGCTTGTTTTGCGTCCCAAAGGGATACTAGGTTGTCATGGTACAGCCGGCGGGGAGAAGGTCTGGAGAAATCTGATAAAACTTTCCCCTTCCAGTGGAAAGTCTATATTTGGGCCGTGGGATGAGTAAGCAGGCTCTCGTGCGCTTGTCGTCCTCCAGGACCTCGCCGGTTCAGGAGGAGGTGATCGGCTGACATTCCTTGCAGCATCCTCTTTGGATAAGACTCTAAAGCTCTCTGTTCAGAGTTTTACAGTCCAAGAAATATATTGACCCCGTCAGTCAAATGCAATGACATAAAAAATTCTAGAACTTTGTCGAGGCGGTCGTGTTTCTTTTTGGTGTAGCACCACAACTGAATTATTTATATATATTATTAGTTATATAATATAATAAAATATATATATATGAGTATATCCCCATCTCCCTCCAGCCCAGCTTTTGTGGAGTATCAGTCATCTTGGCTCTCAACGGAGAGAACATGCGGTAGAGCTGCGGTTCTAGAACGGCAATCTTACCTGACTGGGAGAGTCCGGTCCCCTTTGCGCCGGTCCATCTCCCTCTGGGGCACGGGGTACCAGCGGAAGTTGAGCTTCCAGTTGAAGCCGCCGTACGTCATGTCCGAGCCGGCCATGTACTCGAACGTCTCGTCACTAATGACGTCGATGATGGGGCACACCACAGCCTTCCTGCAAACAGCACGAGAGAACCACGAGAAGGAACAACTTTATGCTCGGACTCACAAACACGCTGACAAACACCCTGCTAGCAGTCACAGCAAATCACTTCCTGAAATTTTTTTTTTTGTGTTACAGTGAAGCGAGGTATACTTCCTCATTCCTCCGACAGATTAAATCATTCATAGAGAGGACAATCCGCAAACTATTCTTCTCTAGACCAAGAAGGAAAGAATGAGAAAATCATTAAGTGCTGACCGCACAATACATGACTGGCATAATTCTCCTATTCATTATGAACATTGCTACAGTTAGTCACAAAGCCCATATGGCAACCATTATGGATTCCTCTTCCTGCTAAAACTTCATAACAGGAATGCCAATTACTCCGACACCTGAGGTAGGATGCAATACCACCACAGCGCCTGATTGCAATCAATGCAAAGTTAATATTAGCACCATCTGATGCTGCCAGTATCAGGGATTCTGGCTTGCATATTTCCCTTCACAAATTAGCTCAAAGTGTGCAATGGTGTGGTCTTTCATCCAAAGGCGGCCCAACTCCACAGTGTTCAGCCTGATCTGGGCTCAGCAGCCGTTTCCCACACACTGATGACTGTAGCCGTCAGCCAGGCGATGGGATTATGTATGGCAGAGCCGTAGCGTGCCTGGCATAATGTTCTGGCGTAATGTCACTCTCTAAGCAGATTTACAAGTTCTATGACGGGGAGTGTGATAAGAAAGCCAGATTGCACTTCATTTCATGTCATCTTCATCATCATCATCATAACAATCACCCCCCACCACTTCAATCGTCATCACACTATGATGGATAACAGGATCAGAAGCTGCTGACAGTCTCAAACAGAGATAAACTGGAACACTCACAAACTGCACAATAGGAAGTGTGTGTGTGTGTGTGTGTGTGTGTGTGTGTGTGTGGGGGGGGGGGTGGGTTTTTTCTTTATATCTTGCAGCCTCTGAAGTAGCCGTCGACAGATGAATCACAATAACCAAGAGTCTGTTTGCTCACTGGTCTGTAATGATGTGTTTAGATGCTCTCGTGACAAAACAAGCTGTCACATTTCACCTTCAGCTGTGAGAGAAAGGGACAGCGCTTCCACAAGAGAGACGTTTGCATGTGTGCCAGCACACACACACACACACACACCTTCTTTTCACTATCACTCACTCTCCCTCACACACACACACACACATACAGCTGCCACTGGCACTGGCTGCAGCGAGTGTCTGCTAAAATGACATGCAACTTTTTAGATTACAAGAACCACAATAGAAATGCAAATCCCCATCACTGGCAGACAAAGGGGACAGAGGCAAATTACCCATACTCTGCTCACACAAAAGCCTGACATGCATTTCACCAAAGTCAACTTCTCCAGCTGTTCCTGTGTGGGGTAATTGGGGAGTAATAAATCTCCCTATGTACTCTTTGCACCTGCACCAGTCACAATGCAGGCACAGAATGTCCTCTTCCAACAGTTGGAAGTCACGGCAAATAATGTACCCCTACACAAACCACCCCATTATATAACATTTTCTCCAAAAAGACTGAAGAACTGCGGGGCCACTGTGTTTTACTATAGCCGTACATACATGTAGTACTGTATAGATTTCAGTGGTGTATTAAAGGCAGCTAAGCTATGTGGTCCATACTGCATGGCCTCCTGAGAAAGTGAGCACACTACCTGAGCTTTGCTAGCTCCCTGTTCTTCCACTTAATCTAAAGAAGGACTGTGCCATGTTGTATTCCCCACATCCAATCTATGACTGTAAAAACAATGGACAGTGTACACTCAGTCAAAGGTGAAGCCACCGGAGGCAATTTAAAAATGGCAGCGATTTAACCAAAATATAATCAATTCTCAGGCGGAACTGGACGATTTTTGCTCCAATTTTTCCAATATGTCAATCATTTTTTTTACAGCCATTGGTATTAACTGAAGGTCAGCCCCCTTACTGGTCCTCCTTGATCCGGGCTAGCAGCGGCTCCAGCCAGCCCACCGTGCACTCGCAGTGGGCATCCAGGAAGGTGATGACCTGGCCCTTGGTGGCTGCCGCCCCCCGCAGCCGAGCCCGGATGAGGCCCGAGCGCTGCTCCATGCGCAGGATCCGCACCGGCACCTCCAGGTTCCGCACGTAGTCGTCCAGCTTCTTCTTCAGGAATTCTGGGGTGAGGATAGAGCAGGGAGAGACAGTGTTGGATGCAGAGCAAATATATGTCTACGATCAATCCCTTTTAAATTAATTTTATTTTGAAGATCAAAGTTTCGAGTCATAGCTATGGGTGTCAGCACAGTACTCAACACAGAGGGGGTCTGATTCATAACAAATGCTGGCAAGGGGACTGAGAAAGGAGGGGTGGCTGAGGGGAACTGTACCTCTCTCACTGGCGTCGTCCACCAGCACCACCTCCACGAGCAGGTGGCGCGGAGAGCGGATGATGACACTGTGGACCGTCCGCAGCAGCGTGCTCCACGCCTCGTTGTGGAACACGATGACGATACTGGTGTTGGGCAGATCGTCCTGATACACCTTAGTCTTGCAGCTGATTAAAAAAAACAACAACAACAGTTAACAGTGAGCCTCAGGACACACACACACACACACACACACACACACACACACACACACACACACACACACACACACACACACACACACACACACACACACACACACACACACACACACACACACACACACACACACACACACACACACACACACACACACACACACTGAGAGGAGCATAAAATTGGCTACTGTGATGATCTGGGGACAAAACAACAAAGCCATAAAGCTACGTCTTGACTTAATGGCACCAACTGTGCCTCCACAACCCGAGGATGGAGATGCATCCATCCTCCGCACACCACCCAGACACAAAGCAGGGGGCGCCTGTCGCCAGCAGCTGCTGAATAAAGGATGAGAGTGCATTAGCAGCGGAGAAGAGGCTGCCACCAAGGATGTGTGAGGGGACAAGGGAGCAGGGAGTGAGGAGGAGGACAGTGGTGCTCCTTTCTCTCTCTCCCGCCCCCCCCACCCACCCACGCTGCCCTGTCCCCCTTCCCAAAAATGGCTGACCTGGATGACAGAATGGGGTCGGCAGGGCAACCTCTGTATCACCACACCTCTTCACTCTGTGTCCATGGACCAACGGATTTAGCCAATGACAGATTTCCCTCTCTGTGCTTTGAGAACGTCTTTTCGTAGCAGTGTTTGTTTCTTTTTTGTTTCAGTTTTGATTTGATTTTACCCAGTGATTCTTAAAGACCTGGGCAAAGATTAGATCTGCAATGACACCATTCTTCTGTGCCCCCGCTTGCCCCGGGGAGCGGTGGAACCACTTCCTGAGACTCGCCATTTATTTGCTGTGAGAGCTTCTCACCAAAACAACGAGTTGGATTTATCGCTTGCGATTACCTACAATGTGCTGCCTGGGTATTTTTCCAACAAGTCGACGACCCCAAAATATGGAAGCTAGTGATGAATCGGTGAATTGTGCTAAAAAAAAATCTTCAATAAAATGGTAGGGTGTGCACCGTCCTCTGAAAACAGATGTTAACAAATGCTTCTAAGGGAGTGCATAAAAATGAATCACAGTGGTGTGTCGCAGGAAGGGGGCGGGGGTGGGTCTCTGTAAATCAGCGGGGCAAGATGAATGTAGTAATGTTTCACCCAAATAGCTCCCCGGCTTTTCATTATGTTGCTCAAATGGGGCCTAGGTTTTTCGGAAAACAACAGATCTTTCCCATCCCGGCGCCACTGACTGATGAAAGATGCTTGCCCCTACGCTCGTCGCAATGAAAGCACTACGAGAACATTTTTAAGACGCACTGCGTATATTTATGATGTGTCGGGAGATATTTTCAAAAACAGAAAATGGGGTGCCATGTTTTCACATTACACCTCATTTGTTACTCTTAAAAAGCATTCTGTACATTAAAGTGGCATTTAAAAAAAAGAATGCCTTTGGCAGTCAAACATTTTTTGCATTTGCCTCATTGTGGATTTCCTTCATTTTACTCATCGTCGTTGATACGTCTATGTGTGTCACTTTATATGAATTGTAGTAAGTAAAAAAGGGATTAAAAGATCATTAAAAATTATTTCTGCAAAGTTCTGTCAAACACTAGAAGAGTACTATTAGAGGACAGTGACTCTGTGACTCTTTTCTGCTTAGACTCTCTTCCCTCCCTTTCTTGTGGCCTTGTGGTTCTCGGGGACGTTCCTGTGTCTGAGGGTGCCCTGCCTCAGCTGCCTCAGCTGCCTCACTCACCCGTCCAGCCTCACGTCAGGCAGAGTCCTGTTGAGGGCGATCATGTCGCTGGCCATCAGGTTGAACTGGTTGATCTTGAAGAGCTCCTTCATCTTCTCCTGGTCGTCCTTCGAGATGACCACTGCTTTTCCCATCTCGCCAGGACCCTCATGGGAGCGGGATATCACAGCTGCAAAACATAAACCGGAATGCCATCAGCAAGACTTTATGTAAGACGTCCATTTTGTGTAGGCCTCTGCTGTATGTAAACACATTCTGACCCCGGCTTGACCTTATTCTTACTCCAACAAAAACAGTTACATTCAGCGAGAGGGAGAGAGGGAGAGAGAGAGAGAGATGGCTTCTGGCCTCTCGAGGATAAATTATGAGGAGTCGTGACATGAAAAAATGAATAGTGTTCTGAACCACTGATCCATGTTATAGAATGTGTCAGCGAGAATGTGGCGACGTCCTTGGGCCGAGACTTACAGTATCGTACATCTCTACTGTAGCCCACAGTGTCAGCAGAGAAGCGAGCAACGACTACTCTCGACAGAAAAAAAAAAAAAAAAAAAAAAACAGCTGCTGGGTACATTCCTGGCCCGTTGACTGATCTAATTGTGACAGTAGATACCAAGAGTTTCTTAAATCAAAGCCTTTGAGATGGAGGTTGGGCCAGTGGAGTCGGGTCAACTTGAGAGCAACAGCAAGAAGCTGCTGCTGCTGCTGCTATGCGTAATGAGAGAAGAGGTATCCATTACTTCTGTGGCTGTGTGCCAGTGTACTTCACTCATCATACTCGCTCTGTCTGTATGTATGTATGCATGTATGCATGTACATATGTATGTATGTATGTATGTATGTATGTATGCATGCATGTACGTATGTATGTATGTTTGTATGTATGTATGTATGCATGTACATATGTATGTATGTATGCATGTACATATGTATGTATGTATGCATGCACGTACGTATGTATGCATGCATGTACGTACGTACGTACGTACGTACGTACGTATGTATGTATGTATGTATGTATGTATGTATGTATGTTAAAACCAGTGAGAAATAGCTGATGGATTGATGGCTCTAGCTGGTGAGCAATCCCTTAAATGAGCAGAGATAATAGTGGTGAAGGGGGTGGGGGCTGATGTGGGGTGGGTGGGGTGGGGGAGCTGTGCAGGTCGGCGGCAGGTCCAGGTTAAGAGGATTCAACAGGGGACCTGACACTGGGGTGCGGTGCATGGAGCGGAGCCTGATTGGACGGCCCCCTCTCCATTAGGACATTGGCTTAAGACCGGATGGTCGGAGGGCACGGGATGATCGGGATTACTCAGGAAAATTGCAAGGCGCTCTCACAAGCCGGCGCTGACAACTGGACAATGGGCCGATATCAATGAGAGCACAGACTTCTTCTTATTTGGGTTAATTCACTGTGTGACAACAGGCCGCGGAGGCCTCCAGGGAGTAGATTTTTGTAAACCAGGCCAAATCAAACCCTCAAACATAAAAAAAGAATAACAGTTGCTTTAAAAAAATAAAATAAAAATCTATCTGTGCCATGTTCCTTTTTTTCCAAATCCACAACAATTACACATTGGAGGCTTAACGGTTTGTCACAGACTTACAGCAGCACAGTCTTTTCCAATAGTGGATTAAAGCAGTTCCTAGTACACTGGCACATATTCAAGAACAATGCTGAGGTCTTGCTCCATCACTGCGACAAACGTGACGGTATATGTCCCTGACGGAAAATGCATTTGCTGCCTGCCGATGTTTGATAATGCCTTTAAGGAGACGGCACTTCTGACAGGTCATATATTAATCTACATCGCTGCCTCCGAGATCGCAGATCCTGGATTAACGTGGATGGGAGATTGAGAGAGACGCTGAATGGTAGCAAGGGCAGAAAGTTTCAACCCAGCTTCACACGACAGCAGAGTAATTACGAAGACATACAACATGGCAGGTCCAACAATCGATTTACATAGACAGACACACAAACACACTTGAACAATGAGGTGACAAACAAGGCCACGGCAACCAGTCAACGTGGAATGATAATGATTGAAGATAAATGGTGCTTTAATGTAACTGGGGTAGTGAATGTGAGGGGGGAAAAAATGATGGTTGAAAAACACAAATAATACTCAGATGAGGGCAATATATCTTACAGACTAAATCTGCTGTCCCCATCTTCTTTTGAAGCTGTCTTGGTGTGATGCTGCTATGACAACTGTTCACTTGTGTGTATTGTTCCGTGGTGGAGACACCTTTGTTGATCATTGGATCTCGGTAGCTGCTAAATGTCAGGCTCTCTGGTGTGTCTGTGTGTGTGTCTGTGTGTGTGTCTGTGTGTGTGTCTGTGTGTCTGTGTGTGTGTCTGTGTGTGTGTCTGTGTGTGTGTCTGTGTGTGTGTCTGTGTCTATGGCGCGTGCTGGGCCTTTCTTCTCACATTTCAGCCCTTTGACTTCTCCTTCCCTGGCTTGTGACAAAGACACTCACACACACACACACACACACACTGCATCCATTTTAAATACCTGGCCCTCTCGAAGCGAACAACCACATCAGTCAATGAGGCAAGCTCGCTTCTCCAAGATCTAGTTCAAGTGTTTTACGTCTGGACTACAAGGAGCTCGGAATAAAAATAGAGCACAAAGTCTTGACTGCATGACAAATGCACCAACTCAGATAAATGCTAGCATCCAACTGACCGGTTAATGACACAAGAGGGCCATAAACACACGATGGGAAGCAGGAGATTGTATCTCTCAAAACAATCCCCTCGTGAAGCCGACTGTGAATCGTAAGAGGAATAACTCATGAGCACTTGAGGTTGGTGTGAACATGGCAGCGACCAACACAGCTCTCCACTCCTCTTCTCATCAGCCAGGCCCCAGCGCTGTTGCACACTGTGCAGGAATGGTTTGATCTCACCAGGAGTCCTTGCAGTGCCATTACAGGCTGCCCAACACAGCCCAGCACAGCACAGCCCAGCACAGCCCAGCACAGCCCAGCACAGAGCAGCCTAGTCCAGCACAGCACAGCACAGCACAGCACAGCACAGCACAGCCCAGCCCAGCACAGCCCAGCACAGCACAGCCCAGCACAGACAAGCACAGACAAGCACAGACAAGCAAAAGCAAGTTGTAACAGTGTGAGCAATATGCAAATATGCACCCACATGCAAAACAACAGCGAACAACATCGACACCACGTAGCCAGATGACAAAGACAAACTGTGACAAGACGGGGTACTAACGTCAATGCCCATGGTGTAGTCAAGACAAATATAACATGGGCAAGCTCCGAGTTAAATCAGGGAGAACGTCTTCCTGGTTTTCCTGAAAGGAATGTTTAGGATGTCCTGAAGGGCAGACACAGGTTTTTACTGTCAGCAGCACGCATGAAAAAACAATAATGGCGGTAATTATGCCTGAAATGGCAAGCCACACGTACAGATGTCTAATGGCTAATGCGAGAGCACCTCTCATCGAGCGATGGAAACTTTTCAGTCTCCTAGAGTCCACGTCAGAGGAGGCCATATAGGCATATGGCTACATTGTAAAAGTGGATGTCATGCGCTGGCCCGCAGCCATGATCATTTTCCAGTCACACTGATCCCACATCAGTGTGAAACTAAGCGGACCCAAACTTTAAACTGCTCAAAAATAAATAAGACAACTGGGGAGTTGGAGCATCCATCAACCCACACAAATAGCAATAAGGGGAGAGGGTATTGATTCAGTCCAGAATGAAACATGCTGCAAATGAGACTCTTACCTTCCCACAACTGTGCAATCAATTCAACTACACTGTGTAAGATTGCACGATTCATCTGAAACGGAGTGCTCATTTTAAAAAGCACATCACTAAGAGGCTGTGTTGGCACAATTTTGTTTCTATTAAATCATCAAGATGCTGTCAAAAGAAATTATGGGTCACCAAATTCACACCCTCGATAAAATAATATTAAAGACAGACACACTCAGAGAGACGATGATGGTCATTTCTTTACTGCTATGTAGTTAAAAGAGACTCTGAATATGTGAAGGCTAAAATAATTGTCAAGGTCCTGTCTGTCTGTCTGTCTGTCTGTCTGTCTGTCTGTCTGTCTGTCTGTCTGTCTGTCTGTCTGTCTGTCTGTCTGTCTGTCTGTCTGTCTGTCTGTCTGTCTGTCTGTCTGTCTGTCTGTAGGATTACGCAAAGCTACTGGCCCGAATTTCAAGAAACTTCGTGGAAAGGTGTTGCACGGGAAGAACCCATTACATTTTGGAGCAGATCCAAATCACGGGGCGGATCCACAAATTTAGCTTCACTTTGAGTAATGTCGTGACATACGGCATTTGGCCTTGGTGGAAGTGCCCTTCTAGTTGTTAATAGTATTGATGCTATAACAATCAACAGTATTTTCCCTAGCAGCTCACTGAAATTGGGCAAGCACACCTTTCTCAGCCTCTCATCAATTATTTAGAATTCTTAACAGTTGCAAGACATGAGTTTCGAATTTCCAACAAAGTTTCTAATATCAATCTGCAATAAATGCCATTACATTAAGTTACAAGTTAGATTTTTATAAAAACTATGAACATATCTGAATGTATCTGGATCCAAACATCTTAAGGTAGTCCATTCACATAAACAGCTAACCTAACACCTAACTCAGCAAGAGACCAAGACAGTGCAGCACAAATAAGTGCATCATGATTAAATGAGATCGCAATGAGAATTCAACAAGATTCAGCCATGTACAAATGCCCAACAAAGCGAAATTGTGAAAAGCTGACAGACAGTCACAGACTGTTAAAGCCTTGCTTTTCTGGGCAGAATGACTACTTAGACCTCAGTTGACAATTTAATTCCCTAATAGCTTCACTGGCATAGTTCGATTTCAACTGCCACATTGCAGGGTGTGACAATCAGAGACCAAGCAGGATTTCCCTTTTACATAATAGGAAGTCTTTCAAATAAGATTGGCTAACATTACATATATACATATAAGAAAACCAACAACAAACATCAACAACACCCTTTACCTACATTCAGTCTTCCTAACCTTGGAAGCAGCTTAACTTGACCCTCCTAATCCTATTTACCTGCAAGACCGGATACTTAAAGATACCAATTACACTGGTAATCAGAGAGTATGGCCAGCTGTTCAGTTTAAGACAGAGAGAGGAAAGGATGAAAGCAAGAGCTGCATACTATTTATGTTACATGTGCTGCACAATCTCAAGGGCCTTTTAGATTCTGCATTCATAACCATATATGATTATGCGCTCGTATCACTTTTTTGCATGATGCTGTTACGTAGCTTATGAAAGTAATATTCTACCATTAGCGGAGACACCAGCAAGACACCACAGCTCCGGTGCTCCTGCACGTGCTGCAATAGACATGTAATGGATGTAAAAAAAGACTTTATGAAAATAAAGGAGTTCTAGAAGACCTCCTCGGTAAATGAATTCAATAGAAGTGTGCGTTTCTTCTTCTTCTTTCCCCTTCACGATGCTTCCTGGATGTCATGTTCCACTTTAATGGTCTCCCGCTTTAAGTCATCACTTTTATCACTCTACTGCCATCATGACTCCTCCCATCCTCCCATCTCTGGCACATATAAAATGTCTCCAAGGACAGGGTCAAGCGATAAAAGGGCCCCTCTTAAATGATAACATCATTGTTTGAACTACCACCACTGTTTAGCCTAGGGGGACCTCCTCACTAAAAACACTCAACCCCTACTACATGAAATGACTGCTCTGAACTTCTGATCTGTGTACACTGGGGCAAATCAGTGTACTCCCTGCCCCCTTGCCTGCGACCTGCTCTGAGTAAACAGGCTCGTGGCCCGCGAGGGGGAGGGTTCATTCTCCATGGGATGTTGTGACAAGCGGGGGGGGGGTCTGACCTCTTAGGGCAGGAAGCAGCGAGCGGTCCTTCCTGTCGTCGCACTTGTTGCACTCGCTGAAGTAGAGCAGCAGGAAGACGTCCACCAGCACCCACACCAGCGAGGTGGTCAGCACCACCTTGCAGTAGACGAAGCGCCGCATACTGGAGCTCAAGGGGGAGTTGGGAAGCCGGGGACAGGGAGAAGGGTGGAGAGGAGAGGAGAGGAGAGGAGGGTTGGCCAGCCAGTGGCGTCAGGAGCCCACGGAGAGCTCAGGAGTGGGGGCGAGGCTGCAGGAGGAGAGGAGAGGCTGCTGCGGGGCGAGAGAGCAGAGGCGACGCCGCGACGTCATCCCACTATGGAGAGGAGAGAGAGAGAGATAGAGGAAAAGGATAGAGAGACAGAGAGAAATGTAGTGAGAGAAAAAACAAACATACACACCTAGAGACTATTGAACAAGATCAGGGAAAAAACAATGCAGGAAAGCTAATTCCAGCCTTTTTTTTTGCTCCTCAGCTGCCAAAAAGATTTGGCTGTTCTCAGCTCTCCTGACCGCTGTGGCCACAACAGGGAACCACATAAGGGGTTTCGATTTCATTGTGAGAGACAGAAGAACTGTCTTAAGACTTTGCCATTTCTATTCCTGCAGTTGGAGAAAATGTGTTTTTCCACCTCACTGCGGTTGAGCGAGTGCCTTCATTATAACTGATAACCTGGAGATTTCCCATCAGACCAGACCGTGTCAAGTTCACCGCCTTCATTAAAAATGAAATAATTCCAGGCCAAACCCAAACAAGAGCTTCCTGTCCTCAAAACGTACCTGAGGAAAAAATAACCGAGATAATATGTCAACCTAGAAATTTCTACGATGGCTTTTTGAATCACATTGGGAGCGGACGATTCATCAGGGGAAAACAGAAAACAACGAGGCGAGGGATCCAGAGAGAACAGTAAGCCATTGCTGCTGTTGCACTGCCTACTCTCCCATTCTCTCCCCAGGGTTTGCCGGAGGGGACCATTAATCTGATTTCCTTATCATTCAACCACATCACCCCACGTGCTTCACCTCACCCCCCTTTTCCCAGCCCCCCACCCCTGCAGGAGAGGCCCTTACAACCCAAGTCTCGGGCCACAAATGACTGTCAGTCATAAGCTGCTTTATATTCACAGATTCACAACTTTATTCAGCACATTCTAATTCGTGTGTTGCTGTGGTTGCACTGGCCTGGTTTTAGCAACCAAGTTCTTACAATTGCAATTACAATTCACATCCTGAGAGAATAGGTTCCGCTGAGCCATACCAATAACAAAGGCATTAGTATTCCTTACGCAGGAAAAGCCATTTTAAAACCCCTTCACATCCTCTACCCTAAAACAAGAATCCCTGTGGAAAATTACATTATTGGAGTAATGTTAAGACCGAACTGGGTGTAAACCCCACACTCCTGCATTGATAACCCCAGCTCGACTGATGCTGTGGTCGGGGGCCATCTGGCTTCTCTGAGGAGCAGTGCCATTGGGGTTCAGTGCCCCCGCAACAGCCAGAGGCAGCACCTGCAGTCTCCTCTGCAAAAGCTGGGTCATTAGTACAGCCATCTGCAAGGATGAGCGTTTCCTGTCTGATGAGCGGCGAGCTACACAAGGTCGCCCCCTTCCCCTACCCCTTCCCCTTACGATCGAAAATCAACAGAGGAATCAGAGACTATTGACCACTTTACAGCCAGACATCCTCGTTCCAGGCTTTGCTCTTACTAGCGTCTGTACTTCATGCGCACCCTCGTTATCAAAGCTGTGTTGATAAGAAAAGGGCTTCCCGGTAGGACTGCGCTGTTGTGAGGAAGGTGGCTGGCTTCCCCACATTCACAGGAAGTACAAACAAAGGTTGGCAGTGACAAACCGTCTCAGAGAAACAACATCCCCTACACAGGTTATTTTCGAAGTTGTGAAAAAAGCTACAGACCCCTAACGATGTCCTGCTTTTATGACGAGTGCTAATAACTGTTCTGAAATTAGGACCTAATGTTTTGTACGTTTTTAAATAATAATGTCCTCAGGAAGGAATACACACCTAAGCTGATGTTAATCGTTACATTACATGGGAAACTGATTTGAATCTAAAATTATAAAGTGAAGGAACTCTAACAGGAGGCGTGTAAGAAAAGAGGAAGTCACTTCATTTCTGTGCTTGGTTTCTGTCTTAGTTCTGCTGTAGTGGTTAGTTCTGCAATTTGATGTTAAAGTTTCAGTTCAGTTACAGCGTTTGCAGTGGTCAATAAAGGATTACACTTGAAAGCAACACTGGGCAAGAAGCACTGTGCTTCCTTAAATAGAATGGTCAGTACAGTAGGTTACTGTAATTCTGGCATAAGTCTAATCTTGGGAAACACCGTCCAACACTCAAGAAAACTAGTCCACCTCAAAGGCTTACTGTCCCGTCAAGCCCACAACAGGCTACGCACCAAGATACAAAACTGGACCTTTTCACCAATGATAATGCAAAATCACGACTGGTAAAGCAACTAAAAAAGAAATTCCTCAAATTAACCGTGTACTTCCAAGACGTTGCAGTTCTCATCATTCACACATAATCAAAACGCATAACTTTCAAACACAAGCATCAGGCATTGACGTTACACTCTTTAAAGAGGTTGAGGGGCTTACCACACTCACACACATACACAAAGTCGAACTATATCCACAACATTGCAGTGCAAACAACAGTGCAAACAATTGATTCACAACACTGTCATGACAAGACCCCACTTCGATCGGCCAGGCTCTAATGACATCCCTGACAACGTATACCGCATTATTTTCGGACAGAAATTGTTTCAGAGATGACTGGAGTTTCACTGCAGTAGGCTAGGTTGGTGATATCACACGATATGATGTTGACAGGCCAGATCAATCAACGGAGGATAGAATCTTTGTGAAAACGACGGTTCTACTTACTGAATAAAGGTAGCGTATGAATGACACCTTGAAGTCTTGCTTGTCAGCAACGTGTTGCATAGGGTAGCTTGCTAGCTAGCAGCCCAAATATATCCTTAACACCTCACTTTAAAGAGTCGCTGGATATTGCTCCACCCCGGTGGAATCATGTGCATCGCATAAACATTCACGATCAGCGCTGCTATGGTCTGCTATTTTGCAATTATCAGTGAAATGTACCTCGACGTCAGGTCGCACCGCTACACTATAGCCATCGGTCCTATCCTATCAGAGTATGCTATGTTTCAAGATGATGATGTCTGTGTCCAATGCCAGCTTCATTGCTGGCTTTTCCTCAGGCTTGCTTTTCGATTGATTTCGATTTCTTCACACTATCCTTTTTGGAGGGCACTGTCGCCGACTTTTCGGCTGGATATGTAATAGAAAATAAGATATCACCCAGCACTTGTTCTATCCCCAGTGCTGGTTTGCTACATCTAACGGGTTTAGATGGTGTAGCAAGAGCCTACTGAAAGCTCTGCACTCTACTCGTATAATTAATCCTGATTGGTCGGTTTTTGTGTCCATCAAGAGACTGCTCACGCAAAGGAGCTACGGATAGCTGGTAAATGTAGGCCATTCTCTTGATCAAAATTGCACAAATGCCAATGTATTTTTTTTTTAAATCGGAAATAGAGCTTTCTTAGTTTCATCGCACTAGAAGCCAGTGGCTCAAATATTTCCATGCATTGTGTAACCTAGATTAAGCAAAAAAATGAAGAATAAATGAAAAAGTAATGTTTTTTTAATATTGCCTATTTGATGAAGATAAAATCACAAATCCCTTCGACGTTCATAAGATTTCAGAGATAAGGCTACTTGTGCACTTGGACATTCATCAGAGACTTGTCAACCAGCCAGCTAACATGAAAGCTCAGACACAGACCAACGGAATTCTGTCCTTCATCAGGGATAGAGCTTTTGATGTAACTTCACATAGCCAAAAAGAAAACAAGTTAGGCCTATAGGTTATGTGGTCCTTCTGTGGATGCAAACCAGTGATATAGGCTAGGTTTTTCTGTATAAGAAGTTCAAATTGGCGTAGAAGTTAAAAGATACGCGTAGCCTACAGTGCATCAAGAAAATACTGATTTCCTACTTATACCTTCAAATGTTTGCAATCTTCCCGCATATCTAGCCTTTATTTTGTTAGGGTACATGTGTCTTAGAATAAACCCACCACAAACTGACAGACAGACGGGGGGAGAGAGAGAGAGAGATAGAGAGAGTTGAATTTCCAATTCAGTCAATCAAGTTGGTCCTTAAAAGAGACAACACTGCCCCCTGCTGTTTATTAAGTGTCAAATGGCAAAGGATGGATGTTCTGCAGTATGGACGTAGAACAAATATAAGTTTATCTATCTGTGTGTCTGTCTGTCTGTGTATGTCAGAGTGAAAGCCTCTAGTAAAGGTGCGTAATATGTAATTAAATCCTGTTTAATAACAAAAATGTTTCTAGCTCTACATCTTGATTGCCTATCTGATTCTTTTCATGAGGCCTACATTTCTTTACATTTCTCTGGACATAAAAATATATAAAACAAAGTATTAAAACACTGTGAAGTGCAACCTCACTAACCTCTCACAATTACAGCATTATGGTGAGACTGGGGACACTTTTGTGCGGGGCAACAAAACAAATTATGCACCTTTAAGAAACTCAAAGATTTAGCACTGTCACATTTACTGTATACTCTACTGATTGTTTAGTGAATGTATGTGTGCAATTTATGATGATGCTCTATATATAGGTCACTACCACACAAGTTCCCTTAGGAGCCATGAAGGTTTCATTTACTCAGTGCTCCTACCTCCGTTAACTTTGTTTTAATGCCATACTTCATTCTTCATACCATAATACACTATAGTGTAGCTCTAAATCCATAATCTCTTTTCATCCTCAATCACTAATTGCTCTGCAAAGCCATCCTAGCAAGGTTGTGTTATAGTTGTATTAAAAGCATATTGGACTAAAATACACAACAAACACATGGTCACACATAGCTATTATCTGGAATAGGTCAACGCCTGTTGTGATGTGCCTATGGCTGTTATAGTTTTATAGGTTAATGCATTCACACATTATTGATTCAGCTTAGCATGTATGTAGTTACACCTAATACAATGTTCTTTTTTAACTTTGGAAATTAAGACTTTACATTCTAAAACACTAAAAGACTACGCAATAGAAACTAGTAGATATATACTTTACTTGAGTGATATGTGTTTGTACTGATTCATTGGCCAGTGAAAACACATGATGATGCAAAGATGTATAGCCTACACTAAACACAGATACGAAGGGGTTTCGGAATGAGAGAACACACAAGCATAGAAGACTTCATAGAGACAAGCAGTTTGACATCATCATTCATAGGTAAAGGGCAGACAGTTAAGAGGTGTTCTTTGGTTGTGGGGTTTAAATAGCCTAGCTCTGAGCTAGTTTGTTAAGAGTTAGGGAAAAGTGGCCAGTTTGTTGAACACAGAATAGTCTGCAGAGAGTCAGTCTCTTTTGAGAATAACTTGCATGTTGAGAGCCCTGATAAATATTGAGGAGTTGTGAACAAAAAACAGAATGGAACATTCATAGATATTCATAGATAATGTTAATTGTGATATAGATTTGAGGTTTAGTTCCATGACATGAACAACTAGTCTATGTTCACTCACTATAGAGGGATCTACAGTAAAGAGTGATAAAATCAACAAAATTCAAATTAACTTCTACATGCTTTCATGACAACGGTGTCAAACTTCCATATTGTCTCAGGGTGGCGCTATAACACATAAACCGAATCAGTCTGAATTTACAGACAGACCTCATCGGTTTCCCTGGACCTGGGAATGGTTTCACCCAAACAGGTATAATAAACGGGGTTGCTACACCACAAGTTCAGTGCTGAACAGTTTGCGCCACCCTGCCGATTCAATCCGGATAAAGGAACGCAGATCAAGATAGTCAACACAGCCCAACTGACTTTGGACACTTGTTACTTACTCGGCATCTTTTGATCTATTTGAACGAAGAAGATTAAATGATGTTGACTGAATAAATCTTGGGGAAATTCGGGAAACTAAGAACGATCGAACGAAGTGATCAAGTCGCGCAATAGTTTGGAGACGAAGATGAATTCAACACTTTTCAATTACACGGATGGTGGATTTTTTTCCAACCGCACTGAGGAAATAATATCATGTTGTAACTTTACATCAGTGGTAACTGACAATGGATTTGTGGCAGCAGCTCCGGATGAAAGAAGTCTTTTCTATATGCGAGTTGTCCAAATCGCAGTGATGTGCGTTCTCTCACTCACTGTAGTTTTTGGTATTTTCTTTTTGGGTTGCAATCTTCTCATCAAGTCTGAAGGTATGATCAACTTTTTAGTGTCGGACCGCAGACCATCCAAAGAAGTTGAGGCCGTAATTGTGGGATCATACTAGCGATATCATACCGTGGATGTGACTCTTTAATCGCTCCGGTAGTCGGTCATGGGAGGTCCAGAGATCGGAGCCTACTCACACGTAGCCTACTTTGAACATTTGTAGGTTGATATTCGCTCTACTATTAGGAGGAGGATGTGTTGAACTCCCATACTTTTTCTGGACAAAGCTTGTTGATTCAGTGTAATTAATGTGGACTTATCAAGGCTATGTAGCCTACTCCTATCTTCCACCCATGACTGTTAAACTCAGCTGACATGGAGGACCACTTTATTAAGCCAGCGACACACAGGTGCACGCGCGGATATTGTCTCACAATTGTCCAAGAGGTCGTTTTTCTCAAGAGCATTTCTTTGTAAACAATAAGTTAACTAATGAATGTTTAAATATGTAAAGCGTATCGTTTCTATAAGTTTAGGTTTTTTAATGTAGGTGTTTAAAAATTGTAAATGCGCACAGCATGGATTGTTAAAATGTTCAAGTCAATAAAACCTGTCATGATTGTTTTAAGAACTTGGCCACGTAATATAGCTTAGGCATACAGCTTGATTTAGCATTTCTTTCAAACATCGGTTGCGCGCAGCTGTCATCAGTTACACTGTTTGCATGTCTCTACAATTGTTCATTTAAATATAGCATTATCTTCATTTGTATTCCGACTTCTGTTCAGGCAAGCAATTTAACATTGCACTGCTGCTTTCTCACAGACTGAGAGTGTTGATAATGACAGGTGTACAGTAATTAAACAGTGTTTTAGTTGTATTTTAGCCAGCTGTCATCATTTTAAGGTCATTCATTTTGCTGATTACATTTAATTGTTGTATAAAATAATATACTATTTCTGTCATTTGACTATTTTTTGGTATACCACAAACAATGAAATATTTAGACCACAATCAATATTTAAAATGCTCCATGTAAATGTTAACATTAACTCGCATGACCATGTGTGACCATGGGGTAAGCTTACAATTTATTAGAGGCTCTGTTTTCTCCAGAAAAAGAAATATTACACTATCACTGTTTTCTCTAAAACCTTCACATGTATGACTTTTGCATGCAAGGGGGTGGAGGTAGCAGTATATCTACAGCACATCTGTTGCCAGCCAACAAGCCACCTGCGGTGAGTGCACAGTTAAATTGTCCCGAGTTATCGCCCTGTGCCTCAGTGGACAAATCGATCTGATGGTCCGTCGCTGTTTTCTTGCCCATTGTTCCTGATGGCATGATAAAAGGCCAGAGGACGAAGGTGTGTTAGAGTGAACGAATACTGTGACCAAGAGAAGCAACAGGACAAAAACACCAAATGACTCAGACAGAGATACGCATTTTGCTCAGAATGTAGTCATTCATGTTTACTTGCTCTCAGGAGGCAATCATATCACTTTACTGATATATATATATATTTAATTTTCCCTACTCAGAAAACACATATGTTAGGAATGTAAACTCGCAAGTCAAATCGCAGGACTCACGTCAAACCATGAAACATTTTAGAATGTTCATGCTGTTGTAGAGGAAGTTGGTTGGGAGTATAAAAGCATAATTGATGGAGACTGTAACTTCAGCTCTTGAAGGATGATTTCAGATGGGTCTACATGAAGGTTTCTAAAATGACACCATTGTTTAAAGCCTTTTATAATTAATTATTGCAGGGGAAATATGAGATACCTTTCAAATGTTTATATGGTATGCTTACACCAACCAGCAATAATAACTGCATCTTTTGAAAATGACTTGGCGTAACATCATAAGTTGAGTTGGCTTCTCTTTATTCTCAAACACTTTTCTTATTAATTAACATACAGTGTTTGTCGTGGGTAAAAGTGCCCGCTTCACATTTACAAATGGTTGACTAAATTACCTTAAATAAATTAGTAGTGTGTGATAGTATGAAATTGACTCCCTCAAGCAGGTTTAACCTGTCACTCAATGGCTGACTGGCAATTCAGGGCTTCTTGTGGGGTTTTGTCACCATTAAGGCTGCCGTATTCTGTTTCTACTTCTAATAGTAAGTACAATAATGTTTATGGGTATCATGACTCAGGAAACACTGAAGGAACCTTGTCTTAGACATGGTAAGGCAAGGTAAGACATGTTCTCTGTGGTCTGGATGAACGGATAAGAATAACATTTCTTTTAGGGGCTAGTTGAAAGCAAGGGTGTCTAACTGTTGGTGTGCTTGTGCAAATCCACCATGAGATATTGTGCAGCGGGTATAGACAGAGTGCTCCGTTTGCACAGCTGAACCAGGGCATCTTCCTTGAGATGAGAATAATGTGAGCTGCTTAACAGGGAGTCTTGTAACATGTTAATTAGGAGTTTTAATTTAAATGTGGAACAAAATTCCTATGAGCAACACCAAATTGCCATGATCATAATAGAGATACAGTATTAACTTTTCTGTTTTTCCATGTTTTTCACAGAAGTAAAAGACGTTACGCTCAATTAAGGCAATACTTTTTTAATTCTGTCAGATAAGAAGGTGTTTCATCTCTAAACTTCTGTATTCTTTGTTCACACTCAATACATCAATCATAAGCGAGCCAACCAGACATTATGTTTTATTAATGACACTGAGATATCTTACAGGAGCAGGTGCAGGTGCATGTGTCAGTTCAGAGGCAAATAAGAATGTGGGAATATTTAGGATTCATAAAGCCTCCATCTCATGCTCTACAATGGCATGACTCACAAATCCCTATTTCTGTTTGACTCCGACGTAAAGCATTGTAATGAGATGCTGGCCTCTGTGAGAAAGCTGCCAACTGTTGGGTGTGAGAGGGGCTGAGAGGACGAGTGAGAGTCAATAAGACAGACACACTGATAAAGGCTTTTCTAACGTCACACATCACACAGAGTCACACAGAGTCACACAGAGTCCTACCCTCCATTGATATCAGGGTCAAAAACCTTGAAAAGATGGTTGTGCCCTTGCAATGTGAAGTTTATTCCATTTTATTACATCATTTTAACACAGGCTGTAGGGCAATCAAAATGGCTACTCTGCATTCAGAAGAAGTCCTGGCCTCAGAGAAACACTCTAAATGGCTGTGTAAAAATGTCCGCAGCAGTGTGACATTCATTTTTAACTTGAAATGTATTGGTCCTAAATTCATGCATGAGACAACACATGACATATCCCACTGGGATTTTATCAAACAGGTCGATATCTCACTCTAAAATAACAATGTGTGCCTAGTAAGTCATTTGTGGCACACTGGTACCAGGAGGTGTTTATTTCCTAGAAAGACTTTCAGCTCACAGTAATTGCGGCTGAATTCAGACATAGAAAATCTTTTCTGTTCCACCTCCACATCTTAAGTAAAAGTTTGTGAGAGGATTGACAGGCGCCCGGTTTTGATGTGGACAGCACTGGGCTCTCTGTCATACTGTATGTAACTCCTGTTGTGGGGACAGGGCCTCTCCAGGGTGTTGATTGTGGCCGAAAAAAGTCCCTCTGGGCCTCGGCCATGTCGCGTCTGATTGGCGGAGAGCACAGCTGCCCGGTGGAGGTGGTCAATGATCTCGATAGCGACTGACAGCTCCAAATTGCAGCATGACAGACGCAATCATCTCCTCGGCTCCCTCCATGTACCTCGCTGGCAGCAGCTCTCATTCTTTAAAGGCCAGCCTGCGCGGAACACTGGATCAGAGCGAGACTGAAGAAAGCAGGCCGTCTATCAGAAAGAAATGTGTCTTCCCATAAATACAGGATAACGTCTTCTTATGCTTTAATACAGCTCCAACAGCCTCATCAGTTGAAGGATTTTTTATTAGGCAATAGCAAATCCTTTTTCTCTGGCTGTGAGGGATAGTTTTATTATTTGTCTTCACGGCGTGAGCTTCAGTGGCTGCATGAGTCACGTCTCAGCGTGTTGATTGTGTTTATCCCCCCTCTCCATGAAATGTTAAAGGGATTTGGTATTCCGACAATACTTTCATGAACACTTGCTAACCCAACCATAATCCTCTTTCCTAACGCTGTCACAATGACTCCATCAGGTTGGGAAGAAATTCAGTGAATGTCTACAAGGCAATATACGCCGCCCTGTTACACAACAGCAGTGTGGCTATTCACATCAGGAGGCGTGCACACGGGACATAATTTAAATCACAGCTGTTTTCAAATATCATCTCCCAATATGTATTTCCGAAAAGACTTTCTCTCTTCTTTTTGGGGGGTAAGCAGCAATGCTGCTTCTGTCATGTAACAGAGTCCATGTCTATTTTTTGTATGTTGTTATCATTGTTACCAAGGGATTTTGTTCATTGATAGGTTTTTTTCAAATTAATTAAAAACATCTGTATTAAAAACGGAAAGGATTATGACGGTGAAATCCATTTATGTTTGAGTGTAGAAGCCCTGATGTATTCAGCCGATCATGAACACAGCTGCAAATTTCCCTCGGGATAAATAAAGTATACATCCATCCATCCATGTGTTCCCTATAACGTCATTATTGCAGTACCTCAGGGTAGGTTATTTCATGCAATTGGCCTCTGTAGTTACATATTTCACATACAACGGGCAATGCCGAGTTTTGGCTGACCATGTTTTAGCGCTATGAAGCATGCACTGCTGTTTGTATAAAACATTCCAGGTTAACAGATGATTCAATCCATACCTATGCTTAGTCTGTACAAACACTGATACAGAAATCCTGTTTACAATTTTTCATCTGGTCAGTGTGCTGTTTACACTTGGGATTCCATAGTTTTCCATTTTGTTTATCTAAATCCATCGGGGCAAAGAAATGTACACTCAACAGAATAAAATCTACCTCATGCTTATAGATTTAGAGCACATTCCATCGGCCACCATATTTAGTCATCCACTGGCCAGTTTTCTGTCATAACGGTCACTGGTGTTATGCTCCTTCGGAGTCAGAGTATGAAATTTTAATGGTGAGTTTGAGGAGAGCTTTCCCCAAACACAGAGGTGTTTAATGGAGCCATGCATTATTCAGCCCTGTCTTATCATAATGTACACAGCCATTATCTCTCTCCTGTTTATCCTCCACCTCATCTATATTTCAGCATTTGTGTAAGACAGGTAAGACTTTCAGGTAAAATGAGTATGCAAAGCCGATGTCACTTTCACACAAATAGCAGTTTGCCATTGACATTTCTATTCCATCTCTTGGGAGCCATTTTATGACCAAAATATGGTACTGCATATTTCCCTGGTCCCTGTTGGACCAGCCTTCAATTGCATGCAGTTTAACCCCTCCACTCTGCATCACTTCAGGACCTGAACAGGAACACCATTAGGAACCTCATGCCATTGGACTATCCTATAGGGCAAAGGATGGTGAAATCAAATGTAATCATGTCATACAACAGAACAGTAATTTCATATAATTTGTAAAATCACACCACACAATACTGATATGTATGATGTACTTACATGTATTGATAGTTCTGTAATAATTGTGTGTACCAAACTGTGTGTAACAAACCACATTATAACCAAACACAAAAATGAGACAAGTTATTTTCATGATGTTAACCACATATGTAATGATCACATAGTGTCAAACACTACACATTACTATAATCACAAATAAAGCACAGGTGTCCCTGAGCTAGAGTGGCAAACAGCTAAATGTCAAAAACCAGTTAAAATGTTTTAACTTTAAGCAAAACAAGAGGACAGCACTGTTTTCACTCCACAACAACTTTGTGTTGGCAGATTTCAAAACCCCTGTTCCCACAGAGGCACGGCAAGGGAACGGCGTTCTTTGGACATTTCACGAAGTTGACTCTGTCACCATCTTCACCTCTCAGTTTGACTCGGAGCTGTCACTATTGCTCTTGTGTCTCAGTTATGTATTTTTCATCAAATGCTTTGAGAGGTCTTATTTCCGGACAGCGGTGCCTGGAGCTCTTTGGGCTTAGCGCAGACAGGCCAGCTCTGCACCAGTGACAGCGGCCCTCTAAGGACACCTTGTGGAGAAGGTTGGGGGAGGTGTGTGTGTGTGGGTGTGTGTGTGTGGGTGTGTGTGTGTGGGGGGGGGCAGCATTCGGAGTGTACCACAGGTCCACCTCCATATCACAAATGTGCATCTGAAATCTGAAAGCCTTTTTTTTCCACTTTTGTGATAAGATGTAAGGCGCTGGCCGATGACAGATTTGCACAGAAAAAGCTGGAAGCTCATTCGGCCATGTCATGTCTGTCATGCGGACAAAAGCTGGTTATGTCGGCTTCGTTCTTACTCATTCCTGAGGGTGAAAGGTGACTGCTGCTGCTTTGAGAACATGGCAATCTGACCTGGGAACTTCTACCCCTGCAAACAGCACATACAATGATAGGCCATTAAGGGTCTACTTTAAAATCGTTGAGTTATTGTACTCTTTCCTTTGCCTACCGTTTTTTGCAGATCTCTTTTGTAAATGTATTATCTTGCTAGATTCTTAACAAATTCATTCACTCTTTTTGCATGTTTCAAAATACACCAGATGAAATTCACTTTGTCCTCATTTGAACCCATCAACTGCACAGTTTACAACTTAAACAGGTCACTGTCAGCCCATGGGAAACTATTTGAATGTTTTTGCATAATATTAAGCTTGATTTCATGCACTGAAACGGGATCAGTCTTGTCCTAGCTGGCCCACTAGTTCTGTTCAACTTCCTCCCATCTGTTTGCTGCTGTCAGACTCTAGGGCTTAACTCAGGGGGGGGGGGGGGGGGGGGGGATAACTAATTATACAGAGTATCTAGCATATAACAGCCACAATGACAGACCTTAACATAAAAATAGTTGATCAGGTGATAGTTTAGTCAGTGAGACATACTGTATCATGTAATCAAATCGACTACCTTTCATTAAATGTCACTCTGACTTTTAAACCAGATGAAGCCTCAATGACATAATGAGTGCAGTATAGAGTGCATCACCACATGCCCCCTTCTGCTAGATGTGGGGATTCATTTTGCCTATTGCATTTGCCTGCCCTTCCCCCAATCAATAAGAGAAGAGCATGTTAAGAAATCTCTCCAGTGAAATCCTTAGAGGGGGTGTATTAAAGTGCACACCATGCTTGAGAATCCCTGACAAGTCTAATCTGATTTGCCAGTTGAGCAGGAGTCTTCTGCCGGAAAACTCATAGGGCTGACGGCCGTACCCTGGGAATTCATGCCTAATGGTCCGCTGCCAGGCTCTGTCGCAGTCTATGAAAGTTCCTCTGAGTGCTCCGTGGTGAAACATCACCAGGTCATGACTTATTGAGCCTTGTCAAGTTGCTTGTGTGTGTGTGTTTAGGTGTTTGTGTGTGTGTGTGTGTGTGTGTGTGTGTGTGTGTGTGTGTGTGTGTGTGTGTGTGTGTGTGTGTGTGTGTGTGTGTGAGAGAGAGAGAGAGAGAGAGAGAGTAAGTTTGTGTTGTTGTGTATGTGTGTGGATTTTCTAGAAACACTTTCACATGCTGGGTCTGAGTCCATTATCGCCTGGGTCAAGGAAGGCAGCAGCACATAGATGTCTCGCCCCATTAAACTGAATGTTTACATTTCCGAGAAGACTGTATTTTTCAGGGCAGGAAAATGAAAGAAGCCGTTCTTATGGGAAAGATAGAGATGGTAGGAATGATGTCATGTGCCTTGGTAAGTGATCAAAAGCATGAGCCAGCTGAACATCAGTAGTGTTTTGTGCCTCAGCTTAGTGTGAATACATTGACGCCTTAGATGTATCATTGCATGAGCCTAATTGTTGCTGGATGCTAATGTTTGCGCACTATAAGAAGAAAGAATACTGTCAAGCTTTGTGATTAGTAAACTATAGGTTCCGTCTCCAGTACCTCGTGTGCTATACTATGCTTTTTTCCTCAAAGATTGAGCACCATAATTCGGTATATTTGTCACTGCACAGTAGACTGCCTCATTTCTGTCCAGGGAGAATATAGCCTCCAGAACTCTGGGGTAACAGAGGTCCACATGATAAACCTCACAAAGAGAAATGTAACTGGTAGCCCTTTCAGCCACGCCAAACATTCGTATCTTCAGCATACAGACCGTCTGTGCTTTGTTGGTTATCAGGAACAATCTGCTTCCAGAGCACTTTTAATTTTCAGCCTTGTACACAAACGGAGACACAGTAAACTCACTTCCGTGGAAATAGAAGAAGAAAAAAACCCGATAGATAGATTTCACTTGGCAGCAGGAAGGGATAGCATCTCTGTGGAAAAACCTGAAAAGCCACGCTTCTTCATCCATCTGCCCGGCAGATCGATAACAAAGGCCGGCTGTATGTGTGGAATCTGTGATAGAGAAATACATCAAACAGCAAGGCAAAGCAAAATTACAAAGGGCCGTAAGCAAACAACACTGGCTCTATGCAGAAAATAAAATGGAGTGCTTATCAAAAGACAAACAAATACATGTATTCATTACTGATGGTGCTGTGATAAAACAAAGACTGAGAAATGATTTCAGATGTTTAGATTTCTTTTCTCTCCTGTATTGTCTTTTCTTTGTATGAGCTGGAAACCATGTAGAATACAGAATACAGTGTTTGGTCTGGCAGAAGATGAAAATTGCCAGACAGAGAGACTTTCGCTGGCAATGCTGGTTGTGGCCAGGGGGTAAGTCATAGAAAATCAACACATCCTGGATCGTGTGTGGGTGGCTTCATGTGACAAACACTATACACTCTACCACCAGCAAAAGCCATTCCAGCACAGTGTTTTTTACACTGGAGTCCAAACACAAAGCTTTTATTTTCATATGTAAGGAGTCTTAATATGATTCCTATATAAATCATTTCAATTTAATTTCATAAATTGTTATAAAACAACCCTGAAAGGAATTCAAAGGTCAAATTTGATGTATGTGTATACTTCACAAGCGAACACAGCCTCGAGTTAGGGCACTCAGACAGGTAACACTAGATCTTACCAATCTATCTGCATCCTTCTGGTTTCAGCTGATGTGGTGGTCCACTGGGCACTATGCACCGTTGAAGTGCATCTGTGTGTATGCTGTGAGGTCATAGTCCTACCCTGTGCCACCAGTGCAGTGGCATAGCTATGGGCAGGGGCACACGGCTTTCTCTGGGATGAAGAGATACAAATACAGTAGTGGAGCTCGAGCCTCGACGTGCAGCTGTCATAACGAATCAGTGTCTGTGGCGTCTGAAAACAGAGCTGTTGTCATCTTACGCAAATCGCCGTGGCAGGGTCACAGCCCGGCTGGCTGCTGCTAAATTAGATTAAACAAAAACACAACTTCAAACAGTCAAGTGGAAAAACTGATGTGTTGTAGCGGTGGACAGCCTGTACCTTATTTGACGTATGCCAGCAGACTGGATCAAGTAAAGATAGAATCCATTTATCCTAGTTGCTTGCTTCTATAATCAACATGCACACCAGTATACTTCCAACATATCAATGTTGATTTTGTTTTTAGGAGGTGTGGGGTTGATCATACCGTCTAGGTTTTCTCCGTAATGCATTACTCATATTTATAACACATTTTTCCTATTTATTCTGTTTTCCCGTCTCTTTGAACTGGGCTGAGCTGAGGTGAGCAGCCCGGATGGCCGGCTCATATCTCCATGTCCTCTGAGTACACCCATTTCAACAGGCTGATGAAAGCCACTGCCTCTCAGCTTTGCACCTGGCTGAGGTTAGACTCTTTGATCCTTATCCCACTCATTTCGCCCCTTTGTAACCATTACTCTCTTCCTCTGTCTCTCTCTCTCTCTCTCGCTCTCTTTCCCTCTCTCTCCCTTTTTCTCTCTCTGCTGAAAGGGTCCAGAGATTGAATCTCGTTGACAAAAAAAAAAAACTATGGCAAGGGATGTCATCTAGAGAGAAAGCCTCTATGTCTGTGCATCTCAGAGTCAGTGCAACCGTGGGGGCAGCAGCTTGTGACACAGCCAGCCAGGATGTGTTTAAAAGTGTTGACAGGTCAGATAGTGAGGCGGTGCGCCTCAGAGAAAGGTGCGACTCGTGGGCAGTCGCAGCATTGTTAATCTCAGTGCACCAAAGGTGACCAAAGTGGCACGTCCTTTAGAGCCTGCCCAAGGCTTGCCCTCGGAAGAGGCTGAGGAAGCCGGTTTCAGAAGCCACGAGAGGACTGCTGACCTTCGCCGGCAAGCCATGCAGCTCACTGTCATTGCAATGCCTCTTTGCCCAATAGTGTTCAGGTGGACATAAGTACTGGGACAAAAATTCAACAAAGAAAAAAAAAGAAAAGAGGAATAGAATTTCAGATTCATCACAGTGCACATCCAGGTCCACGTCCCAGATGGCTTCGAGGGACACTTGAGTCCTGTCACGTTGCATCCCATGCTTTCTGCTCACAGCATCTGTTCTAAGCCATTGCTGATGCATGCGGCCAGGCTGGCCTGTGCTGTGCTGGACTGGGCTGTCTTGTCTTGTGTGAGAGCGCCCCGAGACATCTCCCACAGTGCCTCCTGGCTGTCAGTGGCCCAAACTGGCCTCACAATGCCTCTGTTTCTTTTTCTTTCTTTTTTTTGCGTGACAGCCCCATTAAAAGAATGAGCACGCCACCGCAAAAATCAATGGTTATGAATCCATGCCATTTTCCGCTGCTTTGATTCTGTCCCTCTGACAGCCTGTGACATGATTGGTTTGGATGACACTTGCTACGAGAGCACATCACTTGTCTGTGACATCAGGGTCTAAGGGACAGCGATAACCAGGCACCACAACTGTTATTATACATTAACTGTATATGCACCCTTACCTTTGGCTAAATATGAGGTCATGAAATCTAGTGTCAGTAGAAGAGCTCATGTGGCCGCAGCTTGAGCCCATTGTGACTGTGGGCGAACGTTGACAGAATGCATAAAGACACTGGGGGGCTTCCAGGGTAGAAATGGAATCCTATTGTTACGTCAGTCACGAGTCACGAGTCGCAAGTGTGTTCTGCGAAGCCTACAGGAGTTTTGGTTTGTGGCGGCATGTGAAACACACTGATGTCATCCTGTGATATATTTGGCTCGCTATTTGCGCGCTATTCGCCTGTCGTCTCATTAAAATACCAAGACAACAATCTTTCACTTCACACCAGCTTTACATTCGCAGCTATCTCCGCTGTGGCATGGTGTGAGGACCTCTAGACAGCTGGTTAATACCTATCTATTGCGGTGTGCACAAAAAAAGGCGGCTCCTGCTTGTGTTGTAACACCCAGTTTAGCAACACGCCCCAAACAAAAGAAGCTTTACACTCTCAGTGACACTAATCCACTATCTCTGTCAGCCCTGTCATGTAGCCAATACAGTCCTCTGCTCTGTGGTGTGGGGAGGGGGTGTACTATCTTGCCAGACACAAAGCATGTCTGCGTGGCGGCACAAGGCAATTTAAAGCTGTTCTTTTGGAGACAGGTTTCACGGCTGCCTATTGATTCACAGGGGGGGTGTGTGTGACGACTTAGGGGTTCATCTTTGGGAGGAAGGATTCCAAGTTTAGTCTAACTGTGAGCTGAAGGCACTCTGGCCCCCTGAGGAGACACCCCCCCCCCTCTCACACACACATGCGTCTCCTCACCCCTAAGGTGTACAGGAGGGAGAGATCCATGCCCCTCGTCACGCAACCACATGAAACCACCCCACACCAGACAGACAGCTTTTCCCACATGTCAGAAAATCTCTCAGCTCAACACCCCAAAGATAGCGTGTAAATGCACCAGGTCTATATTTAGACAGACAAGTATCACTGAATAATTGTGCCGCAGCCATTTTCATTTATTTCATGTGATTACGGTGAATCCGAAATTTGAGGAATTACGAGAGGTTTTCAACAACATGGACTAATCTGTAGACAATGCGGACAACTGATAGATCACAACATGTTACCAAGGGGACAGGAAGAAGCCCCTTTTTGACAGATTTTCCTGGGAGCGCTAATGTCCTCTGACAGCTAAATGACAGCTGTGATTCATAAAGCAAGGAGTAGAGAGTGTGAGAAGTGGAAGGTGGAAATGGAGGATGTTGTAATGGGGTTAGACTGAGCTGCTCTGTGGCGCCACTTCCCCGTTGTGGCGACGTGCAGAGTGTGGAGTCTGATGGAGGCTGCACGTGGCCGACTGCTCAGAGAGAGAGTAGATGGGTGTCTTCAAGGCAGGGAAAATGTGGCACAATTAAGGGTGACATTTGAAAGATTGCTCCGGGGGGAACTGTTACGATGAAATGGCAGCCATTATTATTGTTTTCAGGTTTAGCTTCAAACCAAAAAATATCGTAGCGTGTGTGAAATGAAACCTCTTATGCTGTGAAATAACCTGTGTGTACATATGCACAATCTAATCAAGTGTTTCATTTAAAAAAAGGTAAACAAAAGATGTTAATGTGTATTCTGCACAAACACTACTTTGATGTGTGGTAAAATAGATCAAAATACTGGATGTGCAGAATGATGCGGTGATTATGTGATCTTTTTCTTCTTTGACCAAGGTCTGTGACTTCTCCCTTCTCCTTCATACTTCCTAATTCCCCACGGTGAAATGGTACAGTATATGTAGCCATAGCAACAGACTACATTTTGGAAGTGAGTGAGTTGAGGGTGGGAGGGGCGGACTTTGAAAAGAAATGGAAAGGTACTGAAGTCGAGTAAACATTCTCAGGCACCCATTTTGATTAAATGTCAACCTTGTATCTGGGTGTAGTCTCTCTCCCCTTTCTTTCGCTCTGTTTTTCTCTCTCTCTCCTTCTCTCTCTCTCTCTCTCTCTCCCTCTCTCTCTCTCTCTCTCTCTCTCTCTCTCCTTCTCACTCTCTAGTGTGTTAAAGTCCCAGTGCTGGCATTCTGGCCCGTCTCTCTCCGCAGTCTGTTGTCACAGCATGGCAGCGACATCAGGACTGGCACGCCTGGCCGACTCTTTTGCGCCCCCCCCCGGCCCCCCCCTTCATAAGCCTTTCCTCACAAGGTCACCGTCACTTCCACCCTGACCCCAGACCAGATCAGTGGGGCCACTGTCACTGCCAAATACCAGACCAGACGAGGCATCATTTTAACCCGCCCCCCGCGTCCTTTCCATCGCTCCTACCTGATGTACTTCAATCTAAACATGAATGAGTTTCCCCGAGGACAATAAGCCGTGCAGAAGCGTAGAAACATCAGACACATTTCCATTTGGTGCATACACAAATTGTTCCTCGTGAGACTGGAAACAAAAGCAACACCACTGATTGTCTCCGCCCTCTTTGGTGTTTTTCTTTGTAGGAACCAAAAAGCCCTTTGGGAAAGCAATTCTTTCTGAGAGGCTGCCTGCAGTGCATAATTACCATCAGATCAAGACGCTCTCACCCTAGGCCTGCGAACTGCAGTTTTGCCAAATGCCACTCCAGGGGCTTTTCCGGAATCCACTTGGGCTCTCTCTCTCTCTTTTTCTCTCTCACAGAAGAAAGCCTGGGGTGCTTGGTACAGCCCCGACAGGGACATCCAGTAATTGGGGGACGGTGTGCGGAAAACCGGTTTAGGGACAGAACCTACGGTAAAATGTCTTCTCTCGGAGATGTGAATGAGTCTTGTTAAGAAGTAAATTAAATGCTGCCAAGGACATTTTAAACCACTTCCACTGTCGGCCTCCTGGCAATGAGACACCATTACTGCCGGAGCGTCCATTTCACAGCACACTGACGCTGATTAAAAGCAATTCTTTCATCGTCAGAAATATCACTCAGGTGTATGGTCTCCACACAGAGATAATGGTTTGAACAAGCAATCAAACTCTGCCATTATCGCCGGGTGCTGGAGCTGATATTGCGTATCGCATGTGTTGTGCTGAGGGAGGGAGAGACAGGGCAGACCACAGCAGGGGTGCCATGACTGTCAGAGGCCATTATACAGCACAGATGATGGGTGCTCAGTGACAGCTGTGTCAGCCTGGACAGAAGGAAACCGACTCTTCTCTCTTCTTTTACGATTTCTACTCTGATTAAGCTTTGGAACCTTGTCAGGAGGACATCATTATTTATTAATCTTTTTTTTTTTTTGCTTCATACTTTTTTTTTTGTGCCTTGCACTGCTCTCCTTTTGATGGGCTGCAGCCACCACCTCATGCAGGGCCAACAGATGTCATGCTCCGATGCTGGAGTACAGCGCACACCACAGAATACTTCCATGCATACACACACACACACACACACACACACATGTTATTGCTGTGGTGTAAAATGAAAAAAATAAATACTTGTGAAAATCACATTTGAGCACTAATCTTTCCACTGTCTATTAGCATCAAACCTGGCAGAGTAGCTTCACAAGAAAGTTTAATTAAAAATGTGGTAGATGAGAAACAAGGCATTTGGCCAACAAAACGGATGTGAACTGCTTCAGAGTGCACTGTATGTAAATGAGAGAACAGAGCTGCGCAGGGCTGAGTGTGCCACGGATGAGGGGTTTTGAAGATTCAATAAGCCAGTCTAATAAAGAACACCTGCCACTCACGGCTCAAAGAGGCTGGAGGGGAGAGAATGCAAGGCTGCAATCTCAGGTGCAAAATCACAAACTACTCAGAAGCTCTTCAGATTCACAAAAACTACCGGTGTACCCGTGACGCCTCCTTTGTGTCCTTGCGAGACTTTTTTTTATGCATCAGTAAAAAACACCTTTAAAAACTGTCCACCTGATAAACTGAAGTATAACTTTACTGACTACAGCGAGCCTACCATGTAGTCAGTAGTAATGTTGTAATCTACTGAGACATTGTACAAGTGATGATTGAATTTAAATGCTGCACTGATATGAGAATAAATCAATCGGGCCACTGAGGGCAAATCATTTTGTTGGTATTAGGTTAAAGGGCAAGGGATTAATTAGCTTGAAACAGTGAGTGAGATGTCATGACTGATGAGCACACAGAAGCCCTGAGACCAGTTCTATTTTGATCCATCTCGTGCCCAAATCAGTTCCTCCAACTCACGAACATGAAGCATCGATTCTTCTGTGACTTGCTGAACCGCAGTGATGATGCTGCTTTCCTTCCAGGTTAAGTGACCACGTCACTCTGAAGCCCTGCTGACAAGAACACCAAGGCCAGTTGCCGCGGCTACCTTGACCGACACTGCTTAAAATAACTCCCGAGCGCATTATCACTCAACGTCAAGCTTTAGCTCATCTTTCTGTCCATATTAGAGTAATGGTGGACACACTCTTACTTTTCCATAATTAATACAAAGTGAGTTATTTTATTACATATCCAAACTGTCAAAGTGCATAAAAGTACTCAATAACTGTGCCTCATTCCTTGTGGTGATGAAGGAATTACAATATGAGGCTTAAAAACACTTAAGTCGAAAGGTTTTAATCCTGTTAATGCTTTCGATGTAAAGTAAAAGGTTAATGAAAATGCCATCTTCATTGTATAGACACATAAGTATCTTGGAATATATAACTGTAGACACATATACTATTACAGATCATTGCAGAAGGTGAATATATTACTGTAGACACATAGACTATTACAGATCATTGCTGAAGGTGTCTTTGAGCCAGGTTTCATAGTTTGTTTTAATGCAGTTATTTGAAGTAACGATGAAGGACGGCCAGGTATCACCGGCCGGACTTAATTTAGCTGAATCCACCAGCTTATTTCCCTCTCCACTTAGAGTCCCCACACTGCTATTTGGTGCTAATGGAGCAGACTCGCCATCACTGCTCAGAGGTGTCCTCTCATTATCTCTGGCTGCCTGGTTCCCCCCACTTTGCAAAGTATAGGCAGTAACCCGACAGGACCTTAACGGGGGTGAGAATGGAAGAGGAAGAGAGAGAGGACACAGACATAGATTCCTGTTTCAGAGTTGCATGGATACACCACAACAAAGCTACTCTTTTTTTTTTTTTAAAGGAGGGGAAATTGTGTGAATCATTTGTGTCAATTCAACATCATTTAAGATATTTAAAGATTCCAACGGATTATTGGGCAACTAATGATTCCACATTTGTGTTTGTTTATTTGAAGTGAAGCGCTTGCTGTTGCCCGGCGTGACATAAATGAACAGTGACAGATTGTCAACAGCCATTAAAGTACATGTCCTTAGAGATCACCGAAGGAACAAAAGCTCTGAGAGAAAAATGAGACCTGCTCTTTGCGCCGCAGCACCGACGGACAAGGACTGAAAAATGGAAACACGCGGGGAATGGTCAGAGGAGGACGCCTGCTTATTTATTTCCCTCACTTTTTTTCACTCAGAGCCGTGCGAGATTGTCTGTCACCTGTTGAGTGAATTCTTTTATCTAAATGGGATTCAGGTGAAACTGAGACAGCATCATTTCATTACAAACTGGCTTTCAAGATAATGGCCTCATTATTTTCTGCCGTGTTGTCCAAAATAACTCACATCAGACAGCTTTTGACATGCCATAAATGATAAACCCCAGCCTTCCTGCTGAAACACGTCCTGGGTGTAGAATTAGCTGGTGACAACCCCCTTCCCTTAGTGCCTTCTATACTTGTGTCCTCATTGTCAAGAAAGAAACCCTTTCAATTATTTTACCCCAGAATTAAATCCTTGTTCGTCTGTGACGGGGGTTATGACGGATACTGACATGAATGACACGGATTTCCTCATTAAATGCATGTGTTTTGGAATGGCGGAAAGATCAGGGGCTGGAAATGGAAACATGGGGCCCAAGGTACCTCTTTGTTGATCAAAAGCAGGCCGTGTAGTCCACCCACGCGAGGGAAAAACAAACCGGGGACGGACTGTTTTGGTAATGAAAGACTGTTTCAAGTCTTGTTGAATGGACCCTGCGACGTCTGGTAAAAAGGAACAAAAGCCTGGATCCACGTGTGAAGTCAGCCTGGCTGTTCCACGCTAAATGACAGCCAGTCGAGAGCTGGCAGCAGACCAACTGCTTCCCGGAGATAAGAGACAACTGAGCGTTTGGGATGGGGATCATTTAATAAGGAGGAAAGATAGCAATGCTTTAATGCGCAATCTAATGAACAATCTGGGATCAGAAGATATGATGGCTACACAAATGTTCTTATATTAAAAGTGGGGTAATGGTATATTTGAAAAGATCACATATTTAGTAAATGTTCCCCTCATGCATCTGAGTAATCCATGGTGCCTGCTGGAAGTTAATCATTAAGGAGCAGGCAATTTCACAAGAATAGTGCCTAGACACAGCTATAAACAAAAGGAGTGACTAGTGTTTTAAATTTTAATGAACAAACTGTTCTGTCAATACATTAATCATGGTTATGTAAGCTATTTCAAGCTGTTTCACTGACTTCTTATTATGCATAAAACTTTTTTGTAGCTTAATTTGTACACATGAAGACTTGTGCAAGGCTTCAGGTTTGTGTAAACAAATGGCAACTCATACATCAAGACATAAGACACATTTAAATTTTTCCTGGCTTGCGCTGTTTCCTAAAATTGCTTTAAGCCTCGTAGGGGTTTTAGGGTGCTTCACCTCTGCTACAAATGGATGAACAAATAGAACAATTTTCTGTGCAAATGCGAGTGACAGAATACCTGTCTTATAACATTACTGTGGGAAAAAATAGCATGCTTTAAACAAAAATGTTCTCAATCATATAGCAATAGGCGATGGTCTGTTGGAGTGATTTGGCAGCTTGAGCGATCCAGGCAGAATCCCAGAGAGAAAGCTGACTTTATAGCTTTTGGGGAGATTAAGCAGAGATGGAGGGAATTGGCAGCCAACGCGACACTCAAATGAATTATCAAAGGCCCACACCGTCTGAAGTGGGTGCCAATATAAATGGAGGCCCTCCACCTGAGCTTCCGCGAGAGGTTATTATTTTTTACCTTGAATACGAGATCCCATCAGGGCCTCCATCGCTTCGGCTCACAGGAGGGCTCCGCAACCTCCACAAGCTCCACAAGCTCATTAAAGTGCAGGGAGCAGGTGGGCTCACCTAAGTGAATATTATAATGCAATGTCAGTCAAAGACCACAGTCAGAGTGGTGCTGCCCACAGCCCGGCGACTCCCACGTGCCCCCTAACTTCAACAGCACTCGCTTTCACAACTAACGCAAAAGCTGAAACTCAGAAGCTCAGCCATCTACTAAATGTTTCATGAAATTAGTTTGCACTTCAGTATTACAAGGGAAGCGTTCCCAAGTGTGCAAAAGCGTTTTTACCATCAATTTTAATTACTGGAGAAATCACTCCTCGAGGAGAACTTTCATGAGGAGCGCTTGGGTAAAATGAATGAAAATGGGCACATCATCGTCACCCCAGTCAAGGCTACCCGGGATCAGACCCCTGTGTTCCAAAGTGAGTATAGAAATGCAGGTCTATTTCTGTAACTTAGCAGCTTGCCTGAATACAGATACTATATTTAGGGGTGAAGGTGGTGCATCTGTTCTGAACTGCATTATACATCTGTAACGACAGCTTGAGAAAGAAGGGTGAGAGAATGGGTAGTGCACAAGTGTTTCCTCCATGTCTTCCTCAGAGCACGTGTCTCGAAGAGGAGTACACAGGCGCGCAGGCAGTCATATAGCGTTTATCAAAGTTTAGTTTTTTCCTCTTCTTCTTCTTCTTCTACTTCCTCTACCTTGTTTCTCATTCATTTTTGATTGGCGATATCACATACTTAGATTTCACCAATCCACATGAAACTTGGTATGGTTGTTGCCCCACATTGCTGATATGGAATAGAAGGTTGGTGGCCCCAGGTGTGTTCCCTTGGTGCTAGCGCCCCCTGAAGTGGGGTGGGGTCAATACAGTTTAGACCAAAAATGTTTTTTGGAAAGCTGGCTTCTAGGAGGCGCATTACATTTAATTTGTGGAGTGGCGCCACCTGATTATTCACTGTGAATAATGTTCAAAGCAAAAATCTTGCACTTCACTAGCCAGTATCTTGTGATGTAAAGGTTCAAACCTCAGAAAATGTGACACCCTGCATTACTACCAGATTCATTGGATGCACACCAAATTTCGTGAAATTGGGATGCTGCACCTGCCACATCAGAACCGCTTAAGCTAAAATTTTGAAATTTTCTAGGCTTATACTTTGCTACATTTGCTGACATCTCCTATAGTTCCATTTGGCTCCCTCGACAAAATGGCCGCCAACAGCCAATCAAAAGTCAGCAGCCAATATATTTAGGGATGGGAATAGATCAGATTTCATTGATACTGATTATCGATTCTGCTTATCGGCCTGAATTGAATTGAATCCCTTATCGATTTCTGAAAAATGTTTTTGTGAGGAAAAAAACACAGTGTAGAATATCTACATATATAACATCTTAAAATATATTACAATACTAATTTTCTTAAAAAGATATAACTTGGAAACAAATATAAAAGTGACTGATAAAATCAACTATTCATCTTTAAAAAAAATTGGCACATATGCCTACAAACATTTGAATAAATTGCAATACTGTTTTGCATTTAGCAAGCTTGTCAACCCCTCAACTCATTCAATTTTCCCAATTCAAACCTTTTGGTGTTATATAGGCTATCCCACAGTAAAGTTCTCCAAACTAAAAGCACTTAAAGCACTTTGAACTGCAACTCTTGTACGATATGTGCTATATAAATGAAGTCTTACTTACTTACAAACTGAGGCTATAGCCTAACTACAACACCTTTTAGGCTCGGGCACACAAGGCTGGTCCTGTTACTTCAGAAGAACATGCTTATAAAGTGATGTGATGGTTGTCACAGTAAACTGGAATAAGGTAAACCACGCAAAACTGAACTGCTGTGGTCTCTCTTCCCCAGTTAAAATGAACCCCAGTAGCTAGATCCGTAACACCGTATATCACTGCTCATTTCATGATACTGTCAAGACAGAAGCATATGGCTCTGCACAAACATGATCTCACAAAGCTTCTGTGAATATGGTGGTTCATTGCAGTTTCATTCAGTTGAAGTAGTCTAATCTGCAGTCAGTCTATGCACCATCCTACCATATGTGGCCAAGTCAGTCAACCTTTCACTATTTGGGGCAGTTTGCACAATCTGCTTGGACTCCTATGATTGCTGCTTGCGGCTATATCTACACCTGTTATTATTACCCCTGTCCTGTTATAAATGTTATATTTATGTACATATTTATACAGCATTTACTCTAAATGTAGTATTGTATTCTCTAGTTCCTTACATTTTCACTCAGAATAAAATATACAACAAACATTTTAATCTATTGTTGCCAGACACGTAATCATTCAAGATAACACACTTTTCTTGGAACAGAAAATGTCTTGGTTATTTCACTTAATTCTTGCTCATTCTCTCACTTTATATTACGGCACCGCTATGCAGTACGTCTCGTTTACAATTGATGTAACAACACTACTATCTACAATGCCCCAGGTTTTCAGGACTGCCCCTCCTTCTCCCTAAACTCCCTCACATTTCATCAGAGCTGGTGCTGCCTCTCCTAAAGAGAGACTTCAACACCGCCATCAGTAAAGAGTCTGTATTAGAACTGTATTATTATTCGTATTATTACAGAACAAAACCTTACCCTACAAAATTGTGTCCTAAGTGTCAAAGCATGAAGTAGCCCCACGTGTAATATATGGGTTAGGTATTTACCACAGCAGGGGTTTCTCTAATTCAGATTTCAACTCTCATCAGCTGACTGCAATAGCATTGCCTTGTCAAACCACCCTTAGATGAGTGCCAGGGACGTGTTTAAATAGCTAATTTCTAATTTCACATTTCTCTCTAATTCAAACACTCACATAGGTAGTCAAACAATCACACACACTCACACACACACACACACACACACACACACACACACACACACACACACACACACACACACACACACACACACACACACACACACACAAAGTTAAGTGCCTCTCTTCCCTGGGCTCTGATCAGCTCATCATACACCTCTAGTTACTCTCTCACCTCATCTGGTCTCCAGCAGCCCAGTGTTCCAACACAACCCTTAATTCTTCTAATCTCAGCCAGGATGCATCAAGCAGTAGCAGGTGGACTTTCTGTAGGTGTTGGAACTGAGGCGAACGCATCGACAGTTCATTACTCAGTGGCTCTGCATGAGAGCGACGCCGCAGATTGTTTTCTGTGGGACTGAATGGAGCCGGAGATGAATCCATCAGGAAATTACAAGAGGAGCTAATTAAATGTGTTTTAGAGATGATTAAGATTCTGCCCCGTCCATTAAATACATACAAGCCGCCTGAGTGAAAAATCAGTTATGAAAACCTGCCAGACTGGCTGATTGAGGCCATTTGTTTTTGCCTGTGGAAGCCTGGAAGCCTGGAGTTTCTGCCTGTCCTAGATTCACTGCTTCACCGCCCTGAATGTGTAGGAGAAATCACCTACACAAACACTCCAGTAATGACAACCTGTCTACAAAATACAAACAAATGATGAACATACTGGCTGCGCCCACAATGAATGATGGAATTGCATCAACCAGTTATCTAAGCTTTAAGTTACGTACAACAAATGTTGATAACATAATCATGAATTCAAAATAGATTCAAAAGATGTGAATTCAAAATAAAAATGTGTCTTTACTTCCATATACTAGATCTTTCATGGTGTAGAGACTAAACAGTGAAGTAACACTGATATTTTACCATGTACAACATTGTCTACTGCCGTGGTTTGCTGGAAGGGTAAGCTAAATGTCTATGACAGATATTCATGAAATCAACCACTCTCTGAAATAGTCCTAGAATTGCTCTCCAGCAATCAACTTTGTGCCAGATGTGAAGCAGCTTGAATGAAAAATGAATGACATACAGCTCTGAATCAAAGGCAGTTGTATTCTCAATAGTGTCCTGAAATGTTTAAACTTTAACCCTTTTCCTCAAATACTAAAACATTTGAACATATGTTTTCATAGTCATGTTAACGTGTATTTGTTTCTGAAAATTTTACACCAGGGTCACACTACTTGAAAATGTATGCTAGTCTCATTATGATTTCACGAACTTTACCAAACTTGTCACATACTAGATTAGATGATGTGGTTATGATTTAATGCATGTTCTACTTTAAAAGTAGTTTCATCAGTGTACAGTCCAATGCCATAAAAGTACCATCCTAACAGAAAACAAAAACAGATCAGTGCAGGTATCAAGGATGGTACCTCATGACACATGTTGTCTCTATGGTAACAAACCCCTGCCTTCCTTCCAATCATTGGAGTTGAATATCTGGGAACCTGGACAAATTAACCAAACGAGAAAGACACAACATGAAGAAGACATTCTGCACCCATATGACAGCTGACACTACAGACAAACTACAAACTGTCCTCCACCAAAACATCTCTCTCCATTCTAAATCTGTTCAAGAAACATTCTCTCAGAGCAGATTTAATCTTTCTTTTGGAACAAGTATCATACTAGAGGGTGACAGCCACCATGTTTCAGACAGATCAATAGAACTTGGGCTGACTGAGATCAATACCTGCTAGTGGGACAAACGTGCTTTTAGTGGAACATACCAATTTTTGAGGAACATTACGCATCATGGCTTGGCTATATTTTACCTCTTCAAAGTGCCGTAACTACAAGAAAAAGTGTGGATCGTAGGCTGATGTGATGATTACACCAGCCAAAACAGCTCTATTACAGTTTTTCTCAGTTGCTTTGGTGCATTTTTTCAGAACAGAATTCAAATTATCATCAATCTCATACATTTTTCATTCTTTTGAACAATTTGCAAAAGGCTATGTACAATCATATGCTGTTTAGTTTTACCCCAAAAAAACATCAGGAAATCTATTAATTGTGTGAGTCATGATATGAAATTGGGTGTGACCAGGTATGATTTGGGAATATTTGCTAATTTACTTGACATTCAAACGTTGATTGTTTACATCTGATTAAGGAGGATTGGTTTAGTTTTTTCAAAGGCAAAGAAATGTTTAAATCCTCATAGGCCACCAAGCTAAAGTGGATGTGCCAGGACAGCATGAGGGGGAAATCCAGTTACAGTGTGACAACATATCAGACAACAATGTGTTCAGCCATACAATGTACTAGAGGATGGTTTGCTGGACTCAAAAGAATGCTGTTCTATCTGTTCTACTTGGTAGTTTATCCAGTCGTACTGAGCTGCCAGTAATAACATTACTTGGTTCTCAAAGAATCTACGTTGCATTCAAGAGTATCCCATTGTTTGTCAACAGGTTGCATTTGTTGCTACTGTCCAGGCTCTCAAGTAACTGGTGCCTTGTTGAGTTGAAACTGTTGTCAGTGACATGAATGGCATTCAACTTGCTAGAAAATAATATTCAGTTAGTTGGAGACATGCAACGGACTGGTTTTATTACTGAGAGTACAGTAAAAAAGCAAATTTGGAAATAAGGAATACTCTTCCAGGATATATTTTTACATTGACCTCATGCCTAAGTATTTTGACTGTTTTGGTTAACACCATGACTAAAGGACATTTTTGGTGGCACTGACATATTCATTGATGTAATTATTTACATTTAAAACATAAACTAAACATTTTGAAAGAGTTACGTGCTTTCATTCCATTGTGTTGTGCTGTTTGTACAAATAATTTTTTGAAAATGTCATGTAATAAGTATGATTTGAGAAGTTTATCAAAGTGACTGAGAAAAACTGTAACATACAGTATTGAGGCAAGTTTGCTTGACCTGCTTAAAATCCATATGAATATAACAGTGATTCTTTTTTAACATACTACCCTATTAGTTTTGTGGTACTCATTTTACATTCTTGAAGTCTCAACATATCTATTATATCACTGCATTTCTCTGCTTACATTCATCAACCTTAATTTTGGGGGGTTAGAGGCAAATGCATTTATTACAGTTTTTCTCAGTCACTTTGGTACATGTCCTGAATTATCATTAATATTTTCACAACAGAAAGTGCATTTCTCAAAACAACTTGATGATTAGCAGGATGCAGATAATTGGACAATCTTGTGAACCAAGTAATGTTATCCAATCACAATGGTATTTTACCTTCTTTCAGAAAGGAACCTTGCCATTGGATAAGGTACTCAGTAAAATAGAACAGTAATCAAGTGATGTTGTGAAAGTTTACATTGACCCATATGACTATATACAGTATGACATTTGGCATGCTGCTTCTTACAAAACCCCTCCTATTCTCATGAATGAGATCCTTGTGGAAGGTTTTACATAAGGAAAATAAGATTTTGTGTTCTGTAAAGGCTATGGTAAAAATATGACTGAACACATAGATAGATAGATAGATGGATACTTTATTAATCCAGAGGGAAATTTAGGAAATTGTTGTCTGATATAGTGTTACTGGCGTCTCCCTCATTTACATTTACATTTACATTTAGTCATTTAGCAGACGCTTTTGTCCAAAGCGACGTACAAGGGAGAGAACAGTCAAGCTAAGAGCAATAAAAAAGCATGGTGTAACAATAAATACTACTTTACATGAGAATTAGAAAAACAACAACCTAGAAAAGAGGAAAAAGAAGTGCAGGAATGTAACTGCTGAAGTGCAAGTTAAGCGCTAGCCAGGTGCCAGTTAGGAGGGGAGGTGCTCTCTGAAGAGTTGGGTCTTCAAACGCTTCTTGAAGGTAGAGAGGGACGCCCCTGCTCTGGTAGTACTAGGCAGTTCGTTCCACTAACGTGGAACTACAAATGAAAATAGTCTGGATTGCCGTGCTTGCACGGACGGCAGTGCCAAACGACGCTCACTAGACGAGCGCAGCGTCCTGGGTGTAACATTTGCCCTTACAAGAGCATTTAGGTAGGTGGGAGCAGAACCAGTAAGCACTCTGTAGGCAAGCATAAGTGACTTGAACTTAATGCGAGCAGCTACTGGCAGCCAGTGGAGCTCGATGAGTAGCGGGGTGACGTGTGCCCTTTTCGGTTGGTTGAACACCAGACGCGCCGCCGCGTTCTGGATCATCTGTAGTGGTTTCACCACGCAAGCCGGCAGGCCCGTTAGGAGGGCGTTGCAGTAGTCAAGGCGGGAGCTCACCAAGGTTTGCACCAGCAGCTGGGTGGCATACTGGGTTAGGTACGGCCTGATTTTGCGGATGTTGTATAGCGCAAAGCGGCACGACCTGGAGACAGAGGCGATGTGGGCCGTGAAGGTCAGTTGGTCATCAATAATGACCCCGAGGTTTCTTGCTGTTTTGGATGGAGCAAGAGATAAAGAGTCAGTATTGATCTTGATGTTGTGGTGGATGACCTGTTTGGCTGGGAAGACCATCAGTTCCGTTTTGGCCAGGTTCAGCTGAAGGTGGTGATTTTTCATCCATGTGGATATATCAGCGAGACAGTCCGAAATCCGCGCCGAGACCGTGGTGTCCTCAGGAGGGAAAGACAGAAACAGTTGAGTATCATCGGCATAACAGTGGTAGGAAAAACCATGCGAGCGGATGATAGGGCCCAACGAGGTGGTGTAAATGGCAAAGAGAAGTGGTCCCATCACCGAGTCTTGGGGCACCCCAGTGGTGAGGCGGTGAGGTACGGACAGCTGACCTTGCCATGACACGTTGAACGAGCGCCCAGTGAGGCTTGCCCAGTGAGGCATGCAGGCTTGGCACATCCACTCTGGCTTGATTGCCTATAAGATTCTACACTCATTGTATGCCTTTTTGCCAAATTAAACCAATCCTCATCAACCACATGTATACAATCATTCAAAAAACACCATGTCACTGAAACTAATGAAGCATATGGTTGACACATAATGATAATGAATGTATCCCTTGCCTTGACTTACACAATGAATAGATACCAGATGTTTTGGGGGGACTAAACATCAAATGATTGTACAGCCTTTTTCAATGAATGTGCAAAAGCATTTGCGAAATGTTCAAAAGATTGAGAAATTGCTGTTAAGATGTGCACTAGATGATGTTGAGGTTGAACAAACAGTTTTGAGAATTTTAATTCTGATCAGAGAAATGTACCAGAGCAACTGAGGAAAACTGTAATAAATGCAATTCGGAGGAATTCGGAGGATGTTACAGTTACTGAAAGATTAACTTAACTTCTATATGTTAGGATCTGTGTAGTGTACCACAGAAAAACATATTTATTCTGTCAAGCACTCTGAGCCTTCCACCATATCTTATTTACATGAATGCTGGCTATTTCTAAAGGAGAGGACATGATTTCTAGGTCATTATACGTGGAATTGTTCATTTTAAGTAAATCAGAAAAGTTTAATGTATGTATTGCATATATCTATTCTGTTACAAAACTATAGGCAAAGATGTCCCTATCCCACAAATCAAAATCTGTGCCACCAGACATATGACTTAAAGGAGGCTGCAGAAAAAAGGAAAGTGCCCTTTGGCTACATTCAGCTGCCGTAAGATTATTTTCATTTTGACACAATTTTTTGTATCCAATTAGAAATACCACCAGTCATCCCCGGCCATTACCTCTCATGAAGGTCAATTTGAAGAAGTGGAAGACTATTCCACACACAAAAAAAATCATTCACTGGTTGAGTTATTTTCTCATTTTGTTTCTGAACAGAAAGCTTAATAGATTAACCACTTGACCTTGTTTTTATTTTTCCTGGACTGTCAGGGTAAAATATCTGTCTGTTTATGGCCTAAATTTAGAAAAATGGGAGATAGGCCAGGAAGTTTCTGGTAAGAGAAACTCTCTCTTTCCTAAACAGGCCAGTCCATCAGAGGAAAGAGTGTGGCTCTGTGGCTCCACAACCAGGGCAAGTGGGACAGACGTCATTACATAAGCCAGAACACCAAACAGGCTTCCACTAAACATTTGACACAATTGCAAATGACAGGAGTGCAAGATGGCCTCATAGAGCTGTTCTGCCTCAGTGCTGTCTCTCTGCACTTCAGATGAGGACAGTCCAATTGGTCTTGTTCATGATGCTCTGTTCCTGATCCCCCATTTGGATTATACAGAGAAGGAACCATATCAAATGCGTCAGTAGATTTAAAGGGGCTTCATTTCACCTGTAAACAAAACTGTGTTAACTCCAAAACTTTGATTTGTGTGCACTAACCATGTTTTTCAGAGCTTCAAAGAAGCTAGAAGTCCTGTAACTGCAAAGTGCAGGGGGGACACGGGCTCTGCACATCCCCATTTGCCGTACCCTTTGAAGCCACCACTTACCTCAATCACCTATGATAGAAGCCAATTTCACAACAATAGCTTTTTGTTCCTAAAATAATCTCCATTATCATTTTGGTGTTTCAACATCCACATCCGGAGATTTTGTGATGAATCAATTAATAATTGTGTCCTTTATCTACCTACATTATTAGTAATGTTCACTCAATTGTGTTCACTACATGATGCTGCCAGACTGGTTTCTGAAATGGATCTGTAATAGATTAGTCTATAGATCATTATAACAGATACATTTTGCATTTACTCATCAAATATATATAATAAATGTGTTCACTTTTTGTTAGACAAGAAAATGGAATTAGTCTCAACCCAAGAGTTGAAAATGGGTATTAGAAAGCATGAGCCAGTCCTAAACCACCCAGGTTTAAAACTGACAGTACAGCCCTCAGAGACAGAGTGATTTCAGTTTCTATAAAATAAATCATAATGACTTGGGCTGCCATGGCAGGCTATAATATGCCTCTTGCCTCAAAATATGACCTCCTTGAGGCAGAGTCAAAAGACAATTTTCACAGATGAAAGGGAACAAAGTTGCCCAATTAAAAACTAATGATAAATGACCATGACAAGGGAAAAGGTCCGCCCAGATTTCCCACACTCCCTGCAGAGGATTTATATATAGACCGTGTGCCAGCCCCATTCCAGACACAACAATGCTTCCTCTGCCATGCATCATGTGCACTGCACTCTGTGGGTGGTTGCGTCGGTTTATTCTTTTCACAAAAGGAAATGACAAATGGCTGCATTTGCAAAACATGACTATTATACTGCTTTGTGCACAACTAAGAAGAGCACTAGATGCAGCTTAATAATTTAAAGGTTCAAAATGAACCCTTGCTTCATTTGTTCATTTTACAGTATTGATATTACATACCATCTCCAGAAATACTACAGTGATATTTTTCTTTTTCTTTTTCTTAAAGCTCAGATGTTGAGAAGAGATACAGAAATCTGTTGCATCGAGCACTTTGTGCATAACTGAATATAATCAGTTTCATATGCCTTACAGCGAAAGGATTGTCCTGTTGTCCGATTATTGCCATCTCTTTCATTTCTTGTAAATGATAAGAAATATAAGCTCATCCACTGCGGAATTTAAAGAACAGTCATAGTTCTTCTGAGGCATTAAAAGGAGCTGGGTCAATTTTACCAAAGGTATGATGAATTTGCGCAGCGTTAACGCAGGCAGAGGTTAATGTACGCAATATTTCATGGGTTTGCAAATGCCCTTTGAACTTTGATGCTCTCGTCCAATCAGAAGACAGATTATTGAGGGGTGGTGAGCTGGGCCGCTAAATACTCAGCCAACATGGTGAGTGAAGTTTCTCTCTATTTCCCCCACTAATATCATAATGAATGTTTAGTCTAAGTTTAGAAAATAATTAAATATGTTATTTTAAATACTCCGCGAAATATTTTCAGTCTCTTGTTTCATTAGAGGCAGAAGTAGCAAGTTTTAGTCATGAATGGCTCACCGGTTAGCATATAGCTAGCCATGATTAGCATTGCTAGATGCGGTGAGAAAACATGGCTAACTAGAACAACGTTTGAATGAGTGTTAAGAAGCACATCTCGGGCGATTCATAGATAGCTGGCTAGCCATAAGACGTATGAAAGCTGAATAAACTAGCTAGCATATATAATTAAGGTGCTGTATAGCAAACTCTAACGTTACCATTTAAACAATTCACCACCTCACTCGTCGTCTTTGTATCACCCAATATTAGCTAACCAAATGATTGGTAAAGTGTCCAAGTTGTGTTATGCTCACAGGTTAGCTAGCCAAACTAGCATTGCTGTGTTGTGGCGGTCTTTCATAGTGTCTTGTCTTATGTATGTGCTATGGGTTGAATATACTTTTGTACACACTATATACTTCTAAAGGAATATTAGAGTTAGAAAACGTATTAGGCCGTTTTTCTGTTACGTCAATTTAGTAGTAATTAACACTTCTGTAACGTCATTCTTATACGTACAACTACCGGCACTACTAGTGGCCAAGTCAACAGGATAACACGTTATGAAGCGATATCTATTCCCGAAGACATGGCGTTCACTGTTATTAGTCTACTGTGTAAGGATGTTGTATACAATTCGACAAGTCACCGGTCTGTACATATAATTTTGGACCGACGTATTTGTGTATGTCTATAGATATATGCTAGTCATCTAACGAATATCCACTTCATGAGGCCACGACTTCACTGATTGCCTGCTTACTTTTGGGCAGTTGTCATGGAACTGCAACAGCTACTCTTACTATAAGTTAATACAGTCCTAGTAGCCTGGGCTGTAGTAGTAACTGTTTGGGGTCTCTTGTTTATGACAGTCATCATCAGATGCTAATAATCGTCCGACCCAAGCACCTCCTTTTCCTGGTATCCCACTAGCAGGCATGCCGTCTCCCTTTGTAAGGCGGTATCGGAAAGCTCACTTCTTTCGTGTATTCTATTGGCATCAATTTTTTTGTGGGGGCTTTTTAGACCAGAAGATGGTTTAGACTCGATTTTTTTGTTTTGCCTTTTCAAAGATGGGACCACCTGGAATGCCGCCTCATTACCCACCTATGGGTATGCCCCCAATGGGACAGAGGCCCCCCAACATGACTCCAGGCATGCCACCTGGCATGATGCCACCCATGATGCCGCCGATGGGAGGGCCACCTATGGGACAGGTGAGAGAAAGATTCCACGTCACTGTCTATTGCACATCTAATTTTCATTGCTGCTTTTGTGTCACATATTGGTTTTTTTTGCAAACTGACTATTGACTATTTATTTTATAGTTACTTCACGAGTTTGTTTCAGTTTGTGGAGTGCATTGTGTGCTTTCACTGCAGTGAACATATGTGGGTGTCAGATGTGGCATCAGTGTCGAATTAACCTGCAGGCTTTAGCAGGATGGTATCACCATCACAGCTGGCATTTCAGCCTAAGCCAGTTCATTTTGCTGCCTGTGTGATGACATGTTTTTTATTACTAATTAAAAAGTGTGATGTCAATTGGTGTGAGGGGACTGTGGGATCAGGAGGTGGCAGTGGGGTGCAGATCGTAGCCATGGCACGGACCGCTTCGCACAGAGCCACGTTATGCGTTAACACTCAGAAGAGATGCGCCAAGTCGCTCTCACCTAGGCTCCGCTCCGCAGCCTCTTGCTGGGTATTCATACCCACTCCTGCCCCCCCATGGGCGGCAGGCAGGAGGGGGGGAAATTAACGGGTCAGATGAATATTTCATGAAGCTCTTTTATTAGATGCCAGGCATGATGCCGCCTATGATGCCCGGGATGATGATGCCACCTCGCATGCCAGCTGCGTCACTGCAGCCGACGGGACCGGTAAGCCACGTGTCTTCTCACAGTTTTTTTTAATGCTTTTGCCATTACGTGCATTCAAAAATAGATCCCACAAGCTGTCAGTGGTGGAAGCATTAACATAATTAACACATCCTCAGTGTGGGGAGGGCACCTGCCCTCACCGTGTCTACTGATGTTGGTGACGTGAGAGGTTGTCGTACACACCTGCGTTGTTTTACAGCCATGAGGGCTTTTGCATATATTACAAAGACTTAGAAATGGCCTGGTATTGTGCTTTGACTCATTGTATAACAAAGGGAGTTCACAGCTGTTTGTTTCCATCAGATCAATCCACCAAAAAAAAACGTATTTAATTAAAGTAGGTGCACTGCATTGATTACCATTTTGAATACTTGAACCACATCTCTATATAAGGAGGTGGTGACGTTACAGGCGCAATGCTGGAAGTGCGTAGCCGTAGTTTTTTGCTCCTATTAATTGACTTAACCCTCATTTTGAAGCCAGTGCTGAATGACACTTGTGATATTAGCATGGAATGGTGTAAATGTCATGTAATTGTCACCTAGTGTTGCGAAGTGAGACATCAGACAGAAGCCAGCTGCTTGGCTTGCTGTTTTAAGAGCTAACGGAGAAAGTCTCCACCCGTCAAATCGCATCCTTCAACATTTCCATTTTCACACCAGAGTTTGGCAGGAGCTGTACTTGTGGAAATCAAATTTAGCCTTGAAATGCCCAGTACATGCACCCAGGTTTCTGTTTAAAGGCCATGTAAAGGGTGCTGTTTGAAGAGCAAACTGAGATTTGTGCCACTTGCATCAACAGGTGTTTTGAGAAAGTAAACTGTGATTTGTTAGACACCATCAAAAACCTCTCTCTTTTTTTTACTTGAATTTCTCTTGCCTCCACAGCCTGGTGTGAGCCCTGTAGACAATACCGGTAAGGGCTCTGTGTTGATGAAAATAGTCTTTAAAAAAAAAATGACAATGTTTACATATATTGTGAGATCCAAAATTAAATAATAAAATAGATAATGATGTTTACTTCCTCTTTTTACAGGCTTGAGTGCTTCTACGATAACTGTAAGTATGCCTCCAAGCCAGCTGTGAAAAGCTGTTTACTTTCTAATTGATTCTGTATTGTTCCTTGTGATAATGGTAGATGGTGCCCTTGAACAGATTTGCCTGAAAGTCTGCCATTGTTTAGTTACTTATGAAAATGCATTTTGTCAAAATATTTCAAGACGACTTATTTATTTTCTCCAAAAATGTTAATGTGAAAGGCAGCCACCTCCAAGGACTGGAATTATTTTCTCTATTCCTTTTATTTGAATTCTCTGTTTTAGTCAAACACCACAGCAAACGACTCCCCACAAGATGACCAACCAAAGAAGGTAAAAATGATAGTATACAATTATATTAAGACAGGCTACATGCAACATGGGGCTTATTTGTGTCTTATATGTATTGTGAAACTCATCTCTGTAGACACAGAACAAATCTCTTAAATAATCAAACAATTGGCATTTTAGTCAAGCTTGAGTTGACTAACTGACTGACTATGTAAAAGGGTACACTCTCCTTCCTCTGCAATCCTTAAAGCTTCACACTGCAAGTCAAAGCTTGAACGTCAGCGTGTCAGATCTCTACTGAACTAATGAGTGATCAAATATTCCAGTGCTGATGCTCCTTAAGGTCTCTCATCCCGGAGCACATTTTCTGTTCTCAGAAGTCTATGTGGACCGAACACAAGTCTCTGGATGGGAAGGTCTACTTCTACAACACTGAGACGAAGCAGTCCACCTGGGAGAAACCTGATGAGCTCAAGTCTCCCGCTGAGGTAGGGTCAGGGCCTGAGAAAAGTACAAATGATTGCGCTATTCTTTCTTTCTGGGTTTTCAGGACCAGTTTTTATTTTTGTTGCCTGTCTGTGTATTGCACAGGGATGCCATCATCAGTGACAGGCACAATTAACTTTTCTTGGAGTGTTGGATTTGACTGTTTGAAATGAATAATCTTCAGAGGAGCAGGTGCAGGTATATGGGAACAATGGTCCTTAGTGGATACATTAGCCTCCGCTAACCTTTTGTCAAATCCTTTAAGCTGCATGTCTTCAGTGAATTATCTTCAAATGTTTTTTTTTGTCTAGTAAAGTCAGTGTTATTTGTGATTGCATGGTAAAGCCAAAATCGTGAAATACCACGTCAGCTGCCGCGCCCTCCATCAGAACCTAGGCTCAATGTGTGTCTTATCACGGGTGAAGACTTGGCCTGACAAGATTAGGATGGCTGTGTTATTATGCAAATGCCCCCGTGGTAGCAAAATCGTGGTGAAATAGCAGTGTCTCTCTGGCATTAAACCGAACTGCAGGTGTCGGATCTGTTATCAATAGCGTAGTGTATGCCTGTCAGGCTGCTGTCCTGGCTCCACGAGCCAGCCTCAGCTGGTGTTAGTTTCACAATAGGTGCTGTATTTTTGGAGCTGGAGGACGGGGGGAGAAGGGGGGGCCGGGGGGGCGGCTTTCTTTGACATTTTCCCTGCTGAGACTGGGAAGAAAAGGTCATGCTTTTACCCGTGAGAGGCTGTCCAGATAGGCCGACAGAGGCTGCTATCTCCACACTGTGTGTCCAAGACCTTTCAGGCCATCGGTGAAGGCCAGCTAGGCTTTCTACTCCCCTCGGACAGCTTCCTGGACAAGCTTAAGCTTAATCCTTAGACAAGAATGTGTTTTCTATGGAAATTCTATTGAATTATTGTAACACCCAATGCATGTGGTTTGGTAAAATTGCTGTTTACATCATAATTGATCTACCCTGTTTGTTCCTCCCAGCAAATGTTGTCTAAGTGTCCATGGAAAGAGTTTAAATCGGACACTGGCAAGCCTTACTACTACAACTCCCAGTCGAAGGAGTCTCGCTGGACTAAGCCCAAAGAGCTGGAGGACCTGGAGGGTGAGTGTGAAGATCAATAACCTGAGACTGAGCTAAATTTAGACCTTTCAGATTGTGCCTTCATTGCGGCACGTCTTTCATTATCGCCTTTTTATATTGTGCCACGTTAAATGAGTGCCAAAATAAACAGATAATTCAGTGCCTGACATGGTAGGGAGGGTGTGGAAGGGTATTGTCAGGTGTTTCTGTGGTGTTGAATTGGAAGCAGTCCTGCTCATTCTAATCTCCAATGCTGGTGTCTTCTCCTTTTATTTTCAGCTATGATCAAAGCAGAAGAGAACGGGTAAGTTGTGACTGTTGTGCTTAATGGTCCTTAGCTTTTTCAGTCATTGAGATGACTCGTGTTGGAGTACTGTGTTCTAATATCCAGGAGTGTGATGGATCAGTTGACCAAACAGTAAACATGAAACCTTTTTCACAGTAATGTAGCATATAGAGAGGTGTGGCTATGTTGAGGTGTTTTATGTGTGTCGATGTGGCTTGATGAATCGCAGCACGGCTGATGCAGCAGCTCCAGGAACGATGCCTACTGTTGCCGTGACCGTCCAACCAGAGACCGCCATTGCCATGGCTCCGGTCGCTGACCCCGAGGCCGCCGCCGCCGCCAGTATAACTGCTGCCGCTGTCGTCGAAGACCAGACCATGTACGTGACGGCGCCGCCCGCCGAGATCCCCCCGGATATGCCCATCAACAACACAGAGGAGGCGCCCGGTGTGGAGGCCCCCCTCAGGTACGAGGGGTTTCTAAGACTGTCTGTTTCTCTCTCTCTCTCTCTCTCTCTCCACCTCGCTCCCTTTCGCTCTCGGTGCTCCGATCCCCTTTCACAACAAGTGCTAGTGCACAGAGCATACATTATACAGACAGTACCATAAAAAAAACACCACTGTGAATAATTCATTAGGCCCTTGCTGTGTCTGTCAAATCCACAAGTGCTATGAAACCCTCTGCAGGGTTCCCACAGGCCCCTAAGAACGTCTTGTGCAGCCGTCACGTCACGCTACACCGGACAGCCGGTTGCGTCTCATGTTCTCCTGTCTTGTGCCACCCTTCCTATCGATATGTGGAATGAGGACTTTCATTTTGAGACATGACAGAGTATGTGGACCATTTTGGTCCCCCCCCCATGAGCTGTCCAGTGCAGGTGCTGTGCTAGTGTCCTTGCTGTCTCTCTCTAATGTCCTCTCCCTGTCCTTGGCGGGTCCACAGCAATGACGTCAACAAAGATGAGCGCCCAGAGCTGGTGAAGAAGGTCTACAAGTGGAACACGAAGGAAGAGGCCAAGCAGGCCTTCAAGGAGCTGCTGAAGGAGAAGGTGAGGGATGCTGCTGATCTGGGCTGACACTCTCTCACACACACACACACACACACACACACACACCCTCCCCTCCCCCAACGCACCCATGGCGTTAGGCAGCGAGGGATAAATTAACACTGCTGTTTGTTTGATTTTGGGTGGAAAGTGCATGCTGATGAAAGAGAAGCCGGATTCAACTCCCCTACTTCGTCCCTCACAGGCACTCACTCACTCACAAATACACAGACACACACACAGACACACACTCACACCACCTCATTTTCCCGTAGTCACGGGAGCAGAGGTCTGAGATGAGCCCCTGTTGCGTGTGTGTGTGTGTGTGTGTGTGTGTGTGTGTGTGTGTGTGTGTGTGTGTGTGTGTGTGTGTGTGTGTGTGTTTGTGTGTTGTGTTGTGAGGTTGGAAGAAAGCAGGGGGGCGGAGGATAGAGTAGCTGCCTTTATGTTTCTATATTTAGCACGCTTTAATTTGGCGCACAAAGCTGTCCTCTGAGAATCCACACTGCCCCCCCACCCCCCCTCCTGTTGTTTCCTAGGAGCTCTTAATTGCTGTGTCTTTATAATTAGAGTTCTTGGATAGGGGGGGACGTGAGCGCGCTCAGTCAGGGAATAAGACGAGGGCGAGGGGGGAACTGCATGCTCCGCTGCGTTAGAGTGGAATTAAGTCTGACGAGGCGAGTGGAACTCACAGATATCGGTTCATAATGGATGAAGGGTTATCTCTGTCTCTCTCACTGAGACAGGCGGGGAAAAGGGCACTTATGTAAGCCACTGGCATTTCTATAAATTACGAGCTGTTACTCGACGCTGCTGTCACTGTCGCCGCCGCCGCTGCTGTGCCTCACACTCGCCGGTAATTAACAAAATGCATCACCTGGTCAGGCGCCTGCCAAAGAGCAACATTTGGTCCTCACCGCGCTGTGTTGTTGTTCTGCCGGATTAGACACACTGTCACACTCACGCACACACACAGATGGATGAAGATGCGCACACACACGTGTGCATACACGCGTCCTTACGCAATTTCACTTTTGTACCCTTTATGTCCAAACCCACCAGACGCGTATGGTAGGGCACAAATAATTCACACCGACTACTCCTGTAGGATCGTCTGAAAGCAATGCCCCTCAGACAGACTTCTGAACTCTCTCCTTTTTTTTTTCTCTCTCTCCTCTTGCCTTATTTCTCTTTTTTCTCTCCTCCTCTCCCCTCTTTCGTATCCCCTAGGGTGTCTCCTCCAACGCCTCCTGGGAGCAGGCCATGAAGATGATCATCAATGACCCCCGCTACAGGTAGGCTCCTCTGGGTCTCAGCTCCTCTCCCTCAGGGCCTCCCTGGGTGTGGGGCTGTCTTGCCATCTGGCCAGTCTCTCTCTCTGTTTTTTTTCTTCTTTCTCTCTGTGTCTTTTTTATTTTATTTATCTCTCTCTCTCGCTCTGTCTTTCCCGTCCACAGCGCCCTGCCCAAGCTGAGCGAGAAGAAGCAGGCCTTCAACGCCTACAAGGTGCAGACGGAGAAGGAGGAGAAGGAGGAGGCGCGCATCAAGTACAAAGAGTCCAAGGAGACCTTCCAGCGCTTCCTGGAGAACCACGAGAAGATGACCTCCACCACCAGATACAAGTGAGCGCAGGCCCCAGTGGCCAGGCCATGCAGAGATGGCGGAGGGGGGGGGGGGGGATTGGGTGGCTAGTGGGCTGAACCACTGGAACCAATTAGTTTCTCCTGTGACCCTTACAGGCTTAGTTTCGCCTCAAGCAGTAGGGAAGCAGCCATTTTGGATCTGCACATTTGCTTCTGAGACTGGATGGTTGATTATGTTAAATATATGGCGTGCCCAGAATAGATTTGCGGGGCATATTGCTGTCCTAGTGGGTTGAACCGGAGTGCCACAGGCACAAAGCCTTTCATCAGGAGCCACGGGTTCTTGGAGCAGTGATTGTGTCGTGAACTTGACCTCCCGCCAGTCTGCAATTTTTGTCGTCGTCATGGTTACGTCCTGGCATAGCTTCAGTGGCTGGTGAAAAGGGGGGCTTTGCACGTGTCGTCTCGTCATTGCCACACACTGTGAGCTATTTGCGAATAATTTACAAGTCGTATAATTTGCATCCGAGCGATGCAGTATCGGCAAACTTTACAAGCAGTCGGCTTCCCGGCGCGAGCTGAGCAGATGTGGGCTGGGAGATTTCGGAAATATTGTACTGCCACCGTGTGGACAGATGTGGGTTCTGCAGGAGAACACGTGTTGAAACCTGACTGTGTGTGTTTCAGGAAAGCGGAGCAGATGTTTGGAGAGCAGGAGGTGTGGTCCACCGTCCCAGAGAGAGACAGACTGGAGATCTATGAGGACGTGCTGTTCTACCTAGCCAAAAAGGAGAAGGTAAAATCACTGCATAACACCCTTGGTCAAGTGACCTGAGTTGGACTCAGTCAGGCATATATTGAATGGTAGAATTGGTTGAGTTCCTTAATTGTTTGTATTCCCAACAAAAACAACCGAGCCACCTCGGCTTAGCAGAGGACTACAGGCTCAGATTTCCCCTCATGATTGTGTGGAATAGCCCTCAGCTTCTGTGCAATCTATTAGTTTGATGAGGAAACTGAGCTTGTGGAGTAAGCAGCTGGCAGCACAGTCCTTTACCACACATAGAGACATACATACAATACTTTTGGGAAGAATAATTGCTTCCTTCTTGACTGAAAATATGTGTGGATGTTTGTCATGTTGTTTTTCTTGGCGCCTCCGTCTCCTGACTGTCTCCCTCGTCGCTCCTCTGTGCCGCAGGAACAAGCCAAGCAGCTGCGCAAGAGGAACTGGGAGGCCCTGAAGAACATCCTTGACAACATGGCCAACGTGACACACCGCACCACATGGTCGGAGGCGCAGCAGTACCTCCTGGACAACCCCACCTTCGCCGAGGACGAGGAGCTCCAGAGTAGGTCCCTCCCCCTCCCTCTCCCTCTCCCTCTCCATCCAAACCTCCACCTCCTGTCCCTCTGAAGGGCCGGCCCCATTTCCCCGTTTTCCACACGCGCTCAGAAGCCTGAGGCTTGCTGTAGGAAGATAAAGTCGCCCTGCCTGCTCCTGTGGTGGCTGCCTCTGTGTGCATGCATAAGTAATGCGGGAGAGTGGCGGCCTGTGCAGGCTGATAAAGCAGGGGCTCAGGGTGGCAGTGGAGCGCCTGGGTGAAGGGGGAGATACAGAAGGAGATGGACGATGCTGTGTGTGTGTGTGTGTGTGTGTGTGTGTGTGTGTGTGTGTGTGTGTGTGTGTGTGTGTGTGTGTGTGTGTGTGTGTGTGTGTGTGTGTGTGTGTGTGTGTGTGTGTGTTCACGTTCACGTTCACAGTTTTGATCGGCTGTGTGGGGGTGTGAAGACTCGTACGGATTTGTGAAAGCGAGCGGGTGAAAAATGTGCCATGTGACTGTCATCCAGCTAGGGTCTGTGAAGTGTGTGTGTGTGTGTGTGTGTGTGTGTGTGGAGAGAGAGAGCAGCTGCGTGTAACTTTTCTCAGGTAGTTTGGAAGTGTGTCTGTGTTAAGGTTGCAGTGTTTCCCCTAGGTTTACAGCTTTGGGGGGGGGGGGGGCTGCGGCACGGTGCGCGGCGCGGCGTGGCATGGCCACCGACACAAACGCTTAAAGGAATCATGGTGTTCATGTGTTTCTTTTAATGACAGCAGTCAATATAACAACTAAACATCGGAACATGTCTTTTTATGACAATTATCCACAAAGTGTGCAGCTTTTGTCGCTGCAGTGGTGTATCTTTCTGGGATTCTGGAAGAACATTTTTTGAGATATTTGTGGCCTAAAATTCCTAATTTCGCAGGAGCTTTTCCAAAAAGTTGCGATGAAAGTTTTTATTTTTAGGTTTTTGTTGCAATGAAATTGGCAAAACAAGTTAAAGTTGCGATAAAAAGTTGTGAATTGTTCTCTTTGTAATTATAATTGAGTTATTTGTTGAAAAATAATTGATTAATAAACAAACATTAATTCATCAAGAACAAAACGATTGAGAAATGGTCCTCTTAATAACCTCACCAATATGCCAAACAAAAGATTACCAGGACTACAAAAATGTAGCAAAATAGGCTTTACTTATCCACAACGAAGTGCACATGTTGGCATTACAAAAGGACCAGTACGACTGAATAAAATGTTATGAATGTCTCAGCCTTCATATGACGAAAAAAAAAAAACAGCCTGTGTCACTATGATCTGTCTCGTCATCTGACGTCCTGCCTGTGTTTCTGCCGTTCTCATTGCTTATCAATCTGTTTCGCTATCCTTGTTGTCGTCCAATTTCAAGTCATCCATTCTTCAACACTAGCTTCTACCTTGTCTTCAAACAGAAAGTAACGTTAAATCTCCATGGCAACAGCTTTTGAGGGTTTGGCAAATAATCGGATTTATTGCTTCCTTCATTATTCACAGCAAAAGAAATAATTTTCGTTACATTTCATACATTTATTACCATACTCTATGTAAAAAGGGCCACGCACAACTCGCGGAAAATGATAAAAAATGGAAGCCACATCTATTTCTGAATTTTCGGTGCGGACATTCTGTACGTACGTTCTGTTTCCACGTCTGTTGTAGCCATTCTCATTGGGCCTCATTGTCGACCCTACCTAGAAAAAGATCTCTGCCGGATTCATGAACGCCTGGATATTAGTTTTTTTAAAGCTTAAAAGTGTCCGTAGCTGTGCACTGATTCTTAAGCCCAATTCTGTCCGCTGGTGGGAGCGTGCTCGTGTGTGTGTGTGTGTGTGTGTGTGTGTGTGTGTGTGTGTGTGTGTGCGTGTGCGTGTGCGTGTGCGTGTGCGTGTGCGTGTGCGTGTGCGTGCGCGCATCGCGGCGGAACTCTGCCATGCGCGATACAGAGAGCAGAGAATTGTAAACGCGCGACCATGTAGAGACAGAAATTACATGCCGTCGTGTAAATAAGATAAATAACATAAGGCTATTTATTTTGTTTAATAAAAGAACAAGCTATAGACCTGTTCTATAGGAAAGGTAACCTTAAATTACTTCCGTTGTGATCTGGCGCTTTATAGAAAATAAAATGTAACAAAATTAACTTGACCTTCCAGGGGGGGGCGGGGCGCCCCCCTAATATAACGGTAGGGGAAACACTGGGTTGATAAATGTGCCTGCCAGTGTGCATAACTTGTGTGTATATACAGCGAGAGTTTGGAATAATAACAGTCATAGGTATGTGGGAAGTGTGTCTGTGTGTGATGGTGAGTGAAAAAGTACATTGGAGGTTTTTATGTTGTGAGCAGGTTTGTTGCAGATGGGAAGGTTATATTTATGTAGACACATTCTTGGATAGATACATTCATACACATGTATATGTATGAGTATCTTTCCCCCACTGACGTCTGCTGTCTCGTGCGCAGACATGGATAAGGAGGACGCACTCATCTGCTTCGAGGAGCACATCCGCGCCCTGGAGAAGGAGGAAGAGGACGAGAAGCAGAAGGGCCTGCTGAGGGAGCGCCGCCGCCAGAGGAAGAACAGAGAGGCCTTCCAGGTGAGCCCCCCCCCCACCCCATCACCATGGGAACGGTGCCTCTCCGCCACCCGCCAAGGAAAAGCAGCCGGATGACCTTTCTGCACGGGCAGTGTTGATGCCCCCCCGCCTCGGCCTGTGCCGTTATTAAGCTGTTCTGAGAGTGAATTTACTGTCACAGAGCAAGATGGCGAAGGGTGACACATAATGGCTGATGCTGGCTCTCTCTTTTTCTCTCTCTCTCTCTCTACCCTCCTCGCTCAGACTTTCTATCAGGGGATGTTTTATGTCGGGGTGTTGACATCTGAAATGTCATTTTGGGGTAATGCAGTAACAGCCGGCCTAATAAAATGTGCCTTATGGCAGCTAATGGACTGCCATGGGAGCTCGGTGGGAAATGTCAGTCCGTGCGAGTGGGGCCAGTGCAGTTGCATTTACTTACACGCTTCATTTTCAGAAATTCCTGGATGAGTTGCATGAGCACGGGCAGCTCCACTCCATGTCGGCCTGGATGGAGATGTACCCCACCATCAGCTCAGACATCCGCTTCAGCAACATGCTGGGCCAGCCAGGTAATGGACTAACTCACACACGCATATGCACACACACACAAACATATGCACACACACTCATATGCGCACACACACACATATGCACACACACTCATATGCGCATACACGCGCACACACACACACGCAGAGCATAGAGTTGCACACACACATGCATTCTTCCACACGCATATTCATGTGGGTAGCATCCCTGACATTGTTGACACACAATGTTGTTTGTGTTGTGTATACTGTAGGTTCCACACCCCTCGACCTATTTAAGTTCTACGTGGAGGACCTGAAAGCCCGTTACCACGACGAGAAGAGGATCATCAAAGACATCCTCAAGGTCTGGACAAACTCTTCCTCCAAACTGAAAATTCCCCTTTGGCCATCAGCGTTCAGCCACATTCACAGTGTACTCTTCTTCTTATCACAGGATAAAGGCTTCCTGGTGGAGATCAACAGCACCTTCGAGGACTTTGGCTCGGTCATCAGCTCAGACAAGAGAGCCACCACACTGGACGCAGGCAACATCAAGCTAGCCTTCAACAGCGTAAGTGGAACTCGGGGGTCAAGAACCGACAGCTGTACTCAGATGATGTATGATTTCTATCGGAGGTGATTGGCTTAGTGTGTGTGGTAATGTGGCACACCAGGCGAATCACAGCGCTGGTCTGAGACACTTCTGAATTTAGTCATACAGCTAAGAAGACGTCCAAGAGATTTTTGAATTTCGATATACGTGTTATGTGCACATATTTTAGCATATGGTGCACGAGTCACGGCCCAGCTGAGCTCCCACTATCGACATTAGGTGTTCGTCCTGCCAAAACTCAGCAGAACTGGACAAACTCATGCTTCCCGCATATGGACAGTTAACCTAATCATTCCTCACCTACTTGTTGTTAGCAGTTTTATTACACATGGACATATCATAACATACCTGAGGACACCGTCCTTCTGAAAACTGATGTGCTGATTTGCCCAGTATTGATAAGGCACCCTAGTGATGCCAAGTCCTGTGTGTATCTGTGCAGTTGCTGGAGAAGGCGGAGGCGCGGGAGAGGGAGCGTGAGAAGGAGGAGGCGAGGAAGATGAAGAGGAAGGAGGCGACGTTCAAGAGCATGCTGAAGCAGGCCACACCGCCGCTGGAGCCCGACGTCACCTGGGAAGAGGTGAGTGTCCCGCCGGGCCGGGCAACCGTAGCTCAGCCACACACACACACACACACACACCTAGCCTAAGTGAAAAACCCAGTGAAGCAAAACCTCACGTCTGTTTAGATGTACTGTATGTATGCAAGTGTCTGAGTGTGTAACTGAGTGTGTAGTGGCATTGAATCTAAGTGTGCATTACTGCTTTAGTATACTACATTAATCAAGTAAGCGATTCAAAAAGATGCATTTAGACATAGATATGGTTGTATGTGCTTTGATGGGCTTTGCTCCAAACAACCTATTTTCCTGCTCTAATTATTTTGTTCTCTGGCCGTGGTCTCCTTCAGGCGCGAGAGCGATTCCTAAAGGAGCCTGCGTTCGAGGACGTGACACTGGAGTCCGAGAGGAAGAGGATATTTAAAGATTTCATTCATGTCTTGGAGGTAACTACGCACTATTTGAGGACTCTATCTGGCACACTCTCGTCACCAGCCGTGTGTGTTTGAATGCAGCGAGTTAGTCCTAACACACCGTCTGTTTGTCTTTCTCTGTCGTCCTGCAGCACGAATGTCAGCACCATCATTCCAAGAACAAGAAGCACTCCAAGAAGTCGAAGAAGCACCACAGGAAGCGATCACGCTCTCGTTCGGTCAGTACCCCCCCACCCCATCTTAGCTGTCTAGTCTGTCGCGTGCAGAAGGCAAGCGTGCCAGAGTCCCAGCAACGTGTCAGTTTATCAACACCCCAGATGTGGCTGCACCACACATCGCAGGATGTGTTTACTGTCTGGCGTCTTTTTTTTCTTCTTCTTCTCTTTGGTGTCTCACACCTGAGTATTTCAGTGTGGAACAAGCTGTTCTTGTTCATTAACAAGACGGCCAGTAGTCTCGCAGCGTTCAAACGTGGATACGTTTCTTTCGTTTGTGTGTTTCGTTAGCCGTGAATCTGCACTCACTCACTAACCAGTGAAATTGTATGTGAACAGATTGTTTAAAACCCAGATATGCAAAGACAAATGTGGAGAAGTGTTAGAAGTCAAATAAAATGAAATGGCACAGTGTTTGATGGTGTTGACTTCAAAAAAAAAAAAAAAAAAACTTTTCTTCACCGTTTTTGTAAGCCCGTATGACATAGTAGAAATAGTTAAGTAGAATCTTGCTGCAGGTGGTTTAGGACTAGTCTTGTTAGAAGTCTTGTCCAAAGGATGTCTCCTCATTGTGCCGCCTGTCTCCTGTCCCCCTCCAGGGCTCTGAGTCTGAGGAGGATGACTACCACTCAAAGAAGAAGAAGCAGCGCTCAACCTCCAAGTCCCCGTCAGAGCACTCCTCCTCCGGAGAGTCAGGTGTGTGTTCACCCCCCGCTCACAGAGCCATGGGGCACTGGCGTGTGCCAGGCGCCTCAGTGCCCCACTCCTGCTGATGATGCCCAAGTTGACGCCCGCAGGCTAATGATTTGCTAACTGGTTTGTTTGCAGAGAGGAGCTATAAGAAGTCAAAGAAACACAAGAAGAAGGGCAAGAAGAGGCGTCACAAGTCGGTAAGTGGAAAGCGATTTAAGGGGAGTGTAGCACCACATCCCGTCCCCCTGATGGAGACCCAGAGGCTGGGTAGGGCTGTGCCACTGTGCTGACTGTGCTTCTCACCCCCCCACCACCCCAGGCCTCCCCCGAGTCCGACGGAGAGAGGGACCGGAAAGGGCGTGAGAAGGACCGAGAGAAAGACAAAGAAAACGACAAGTCCAGAGGGAAGCCTCGCTCATCGTCCAAACAGAAGTCACCCAAGAGGAAATCGACGAAAGAGGAGGTAAGGCCGACCGCTTCCCACACCAAATGACCACACGTCACCGCAGAGCACAGCGTGAGTCTCAAACATGTCTCCAGAGATGTGTCTATAGTTTGTCTTAATTCTGCCTTCGCTTAGGTGAACACACCCGTCTCTGGATATCAAAGAATTACTGATCATTTGATTAATTAATTAAGGAGTATTTGAGCAGGATTAGGTCTCAGTCATGCTCTGGGTCCTCTGAGCAGAGTAGAATGACACCTGGACAAGGGTCTGATAAAGAATTATTTGGAGATTTGAGCCAACCAGTGTATTGAAATTTGAAATAAGAAATAGAAATTGGGTACCAGTCAAGTTAAGTGACCACAGAGGATTACGGTGTGAATTTCACTGCGGCTGAAGGTTGTAGCTTGTTTGCTGCTTTTTCGGCCTGTTCTCTTTCTCTCCAAAGTGTTTTGTGTGCTGTCAGAACCGTTTTATAAACTCTCTTCTTCCACCGCACCTCTCCTGTGTCTCAGGGGGGTTGGGATACATCTGGCAGTGAACTGAGCGAGGGCGAATTGGAGAAGAGGAGACGGACCCTTCTAGAACAGCTGGATGCCCCATAGTTTGTTTGTCTCGTTTGTTTTTAACCCTCCCTGTGCCGAAAATGCATTCCTCCTCCAGTTCTCTCCCTGTCCGCTCCCCAGGCAACATGCCACACACCACACGCCTGGGTCACGTCTCTCCTGCATGGGGCAGGGTGAGTGAATGCGCTGTTGGGAAAACGCTGTACTGGTGACTCTTTTTTTGGTTTTTATTTGTTTGTTTTTTTGTTTTGTCATCAGACACTCAGTTGGTTTCTGTGTGACTAGTTGTGATGCAAGGTTACCAGCACTGTCATTCTGTGACCCAGATTTCGCTTCTCTTTAGCTACCTATGTTGCCATTTTGAAAGTCTTTTTCTTATTTTTGTAGGTAGCCGTGTATGTAACTCGATTGATAATTGATGACGAAAAATAAAAGCCACCCACTTTTACTGTGACTGCCTTATTGATAGCATTCACATGCAAACTTAAATCATCAATTTCCTGTGAATAGTTTTCACTGCTCTGAGATCATATTCAGGGATAAGCCCATCTTATCTGAATCATAGCAGAAATGGACATTTTGTTTTTGCATTTGGTACCAAGGGACTGATTGAAGCAACCAGGTTTGCAAGCATCTTGGAAATTATTTTAAATGTAATGCCTAGAGGTCATGATTCATATGTAATAAAAAATAATTGAAATGGACAAGTATATTTGTATGCGTTTTGAAATATTTGTTGGCTATAAAAAGTAAGCAGACTCACTTTCCTGGGGTTTTAACTGAGTGAAACAAATTCCATTTCTGTGGGCTACTGACAAAAGGGACAACAAATTCACAGAAAATTATGGTAGTGTAAATACTTTTATTTAATCATAGTCATTGAGAAATCATGGATCTAACTTAGAGATCTGTTATTAAAAAGTATTTTTGTGATACACATATTTTTTACTGGCTAAAATACATTTCTGATCAAAACAAAATAAAATAAAAACATGCCAGTTATTAACCCAGTCTATAGGATGAAGTTGAATGTGTTAAGACAGCAGATGGTTGCACTATAATGTTTATGGCCTCTACAACCTTTGTAGTCCAGACAAACTGTCCCATTCCTCCGTGATGTTGGTCGATCATGATGCATGACCGCTTCCATCAACCCGCTATTAGCCAGATTCATGTTCTCAGCTTAATTTAATACACAAAATGAAACGACAAAAAAAACTATAAGTTAAAATAACATTCAAGATGTATAGCACAGGGTGTTGTTTTAAACAATATGTACAATATTATCCTTTTTTGCAAATGAGTGGATTAAAAGGTAAAAGTTAAAAAAAAACATTTTGTAGCAAAATATCTGTACATTTAGATTTTTTTTGTTTGTTTTCACTTGTAGTATTTAATAGAACTTAATGGTGATATGGACTGGCACTCCCATCAAGTGTAGCTGAACGGAATGAATGGCTAATGGTCTTAGTGGTTAAATACTATACAATAAAATCATGAGTGGTGGACACGAGTGCCTCCATTCTTGAAGGCAGCTTTTTTTTTTTTTCCAGACTGCGGAAAATCAGAATCCAGTTTCTCCTCCCGATTTGGTTTTGTAACGAGCCTTTTGCGTGTTCAATTCAGTGAGCGCTATGAACTGTAATCCTACAGTACACTCATCTACGTCTCTAATCTCTCTCTCTCTCTCTCCATCACTCTTATGATTTCATCCTGTTCTTATTCGCACAGGTTCAATGAGTGGCCACTTCCCTCTCTAACTTGAGATGGTGATCTGCTACGAGCTCCTCCAGCGTCGGCCCATTTATACGGTTTGGTCCACTAACCCATGTTAACACTGATAAAGGCAAGGCCAGAGCCTTAGCGTTGGCGGCCTGCGATTGTGTACAGTCCACATTGGCCTTGTCCCATCCACCCTAACCCTTACATCTGCCCCCCCCCCCACCCATCATCTCCTGCGCTCCCTCTGCCACTTCCTCTGCTCCTCCTGCTTCAGCAGAACGTCTGCCTGGTGTGTTACATACAAACATACAACATGCTGCACTTCGACTTAAGCGTACTGGTTTGGATGGCTGGAAGCAGGATATATTCCTCTTATAAAAAGTAGCCCTTGAATAGAAGGGGGGAAATGTTGTTTTGAAGTGCTGCTCGAGCACTTGGAATGATCCAAGCATGATGGCGATGGCACCGGAATGTAAGAAGATACTATCGGATTTCATAGTATGGCGACCTTTGTTGGAGTAATGTTCATGCTTACAGAAGTATGTCTTTGACATTGTGTTCTTTCTAAGAGTTAAACCAAACGGAGGTAAAGCATTAAAAACAACCGTGTTCTTATGTGTCCAGTTTTACAAGTAGGAAAACGAAAACAATGACAAAAAGTTTAAAGCCAGATCAAGTCAGTACTTGAAGTAAACACAATATCCGAACAAAGTCAAAAACATTTTGATCGTATCCGCACAGAAAAAAAACAAATCATTAAGTTCAGGCACTTGGCTTGTCTTGAGTTCCCCATTGTGTGACCTCCCAGACCCCATCTTCCTCAATCCCTATCCGTTCACGGTCCTTCATCCTGAGGCATCCGCCCTTTCCTCTTCCTCCTTTCTTTCTCACCCTCTCCCCCTCTCGTTCTCTCGCCCCCTTTCTCCCCCATATCACATACTCTCATCCCTCACATCACCACCTCTGAGTTATTGAGCGGCCGCAGGTTCTGATCATCAAAGCGCCTCCTCACGCTCCTCCTCACCGCGTCGGCTCGTCTGTACGGCTGATTGCGAAGATCTGAGGACAGGAGGGGAGAGAGAGAGGGGGGCTGTCAGTCATACGTCGCCATGGTGACAGCTGGGTGCAAGCCCCGGATAACAAAAGGGCTGCATGGCTGACTGGCAGTCACACAAAGCAACTTGAGGTTTAAAAAATAAAAAATAAAGTAACGCGAACTAACGTGCCAAAAATATAATCTATAAATGGTATACAGTGATATCTGTATGTTGGGTTTGGGGAGGGATTTATAGCCATCAATGATTGCCCTGTCAATAAAACCGGTCTGCTTATGAGTAGGTGGGATTCCCCCTGTGTTTCTGAGAATAAGATCTTAACACATCTCAAAGAAATACCAGTGGAAAGGAAGTAAGACTGGGGATTGACATTCCACATTATCATTTCACACACAGTAATCTGATTGTTTGGTGATCATGCAAAAAGAGGTAAGGAAGAGATGGGAAAGACTGAGGGGTTAACTGAACATGTAAAGTTATCAGAGGGAGAGGGAAGGGAGGGGTGGAGGGGGAGAGGGGGGAGGGGAGGGGTGGGGTGGGTAGGAGGTAAAAAAAGAGGTGCTTGCCAGGTCTGGGTCACATCCACCACCACAGGGGTACTATTGGAGGAGTTCCTTACCCTCGAGTGGACATTGGGAAATTTAGTAATATTATTCTTCTTTAGGGCTGGATGAAGAGAAGACAAAATGGAGGTTAAAAGAGCACAGGTGGGGCGACTGCACAGAGAGAGAGAGAGAGAGGGGCTCTGGAGCACTGACACTGGCCTTACAGCTGGGGGGAGAAGCAGGGAGAGCAGGGAGAGGAAGCAGAGGGTATGGACAGCACAGGGGTAAAAGGGGTAAAGGGCTCATGGCAGAGGGGGTATTAGGGGAACAGGGCGTTAGCCAGACTGGCCTTAGAGGCAGTTAACTGACATGGCAGGCAGGTATTAGGCAGCTCTGCTGATTATTTTCTGTCTCAATTAACCTAGCTTGCTTTGCTTAGTGACTACCAGCAAACCAAAACAAATCTTTAGTGAAGCTTTTAACCGTCTTTCAACAAAAACTCAAACAAAACAAAGATATTAAAAACCAAAAACAAACATTTCTAAGCAGTACACAAGACATATCTTAAAAAAAAAAAAAAATGCCAATCTGAGGTTGGCTGTTGACAACTGAACACATGCTCACAGCCAGGTACATGCCTTTGGTTGGGTTCAACTGGCATGCAATGATGGCTCAGTGGAGATGGAGCTCACAGAGTGGGCCACACTGAGTTTGAGAGTCTGTCAAGCTATCAGGTCATGTATCTGGCTGTGCGGGTTAGTGACGTCAGGAACACAGGCGTACTGGAAGGCCCGTTTCCTTAACATGCCATGCAAAACAAAAATAATAATAAAAAACTCCATGCTTCATGCAACAGACAAGAACCATGGCTCCTTGTGTTATTGGTCAGGACCACAGGTGATGTCAGCGACATCACCCCGCCGGGCCAAGCTGGAGCCAAGCGTGAGGGGGGGGTAGCGAGCTGATTAGCAGGGAAGCGCAAGGTGTTGTGAGAGCAGTGCAGTGTGCAAGCGAGCCAGCGTCATGCAAGAGCCCAGACAGACAACAGCAGTGACACATCATTATGGATGAACAGTCATGATCTCATGGACAGATGAACACACACACACACACACACACACACACACAAGCAAGGTATAATGCCACAAATGTTACAGCCGCTGAGATCTCCTGTGTGGTATACTTACAACACAGTATGAACAATGGCCTCCTAATGTCTATGACACAGCTTCCAATAACATTCAAAACATTGTGAATATATTAATGTATACATTGTGAATATATTCATTTATAGAAGACTACCTAAGTATAACTCCCATTATTGTTCTGCATTTTGTCCCATTATTGTTCTGCATTACACTAAATACGGT
>NC_045153.1:24595759-24598259 GCF_900700415.2 Clupea harengus | reverse complement strand
GCAAGTTTCTCATGAAAATGCCTGGAAACTTCTATACATGTATGACGTTGAACAATCGCTTCACTTTTAAGACCAAAAACTTTAATATAAACACCTCCCGATGTTCTGATCGAGCATACCTGTGCAACCTTGGCATCTTCCTTTAATATAAACACCTCCCGAGGTTCTGATCGAGCGTACCTGTGCAACCTTGGCATCTTCTTTTAATATAAACACCTCCCGATGTTCTGATCGAGCGTACCTGTGCAACCTTGGCATCTTCCTTTAATATAAACACCTCCCGAGGTTCTGATCGAGCATACCTGTGCAACCTTAGCATCTTCCTGCAGTTTCTTGAGCTTGCCCTCGTTCAGGGCGATGAAGTCCCTGAGGAGAGTGTTGGTGCCGTGCATCTGATACTCCCTCTTGGTCAGGTCCATGCCCCTCTGGAGCTCCCTCACATCCAGCAGCACATTATCTAATGATACTGCAACACACACACACACAAACACACACACCTGGTTAATACGGCACTGTCAGGCTGCAAACACACACACTGAAGACAGATGAATTACATGTCCTCAGTGCACTGTGTTCAGACTGGGCAAGGACTCGCAAGCTTTAAGGAAGGAACATTATTCAAGTACTTGTAGACAACTTAAGCTCCCGTAGTGCCGGTGTTTACTTTGCTATGAGGGGGGCTCAAAAGTTCATCAGGACTGTGCCTGTTCCATGTCATCACACATGTTCTCCCTTTTTAACATGACCTCAGAGAGACGGAGCCTGAGGGAGGACACAACCCACCTGCTGCGGCCTTCTCTATGTAGTGCAGCTCGTTGTAGAAAAGGGACACCTGCTGGTACTTCTCCTTTACCACGTTAGCGATGTAGTGAAGCAGTGTTAATTTGCGGTCCGTTGATTTAGTGTCTAACAGCTGCGGAGGATAAAAGAGGGACGTTAAATATAGGTGAGGGGAGGCTAACACACAGTGAACCTTAATTGTAGCAGTGAATGCTTGTATCAGAAAGAATAGACTTACCAATAGAATAAAATAAGACTTACCAAATCTAAACTCTGGAGTTTAAAACCATACACCGCTCCTCTTTTACTGCTGTTCATGTAGTTTCCAAGAGCCAAAATGATCTGGAGGACAACATTCATGCAAATGTTATTCATTGACAAACAGACCTGGACATGAGGTGTGCATACTTCATCTCTCTTCTCGAGTGAAATGGCAAAAAAGCTAAGAGAGGAAAACACCACGACTCACTTCCAGAATCTTCTTGAGCTTTTGGGAGTTTTTGATCGACACGGACGCCGCAATTACTGCATGGAGTTGCTGTAAAAAAAAAAAAAAAAACAACAAATCAATACCACTAAATGAAACTACAGGCAGTAAAGCAAACAGAGATGATGGCCAGAGGAGTTGTGGGGGTGGGGGTGGAGGTGGAGGCTGACTGACCGGTGTCAGCATCTGCACGCTCTCGGTGAAGTTCCCTAAGAAGGACATGATGGTCATCTTCTGCATGAGGCGCTCGATCTTGCTGAACTGCATCATGAAGCGGTCCTCGTCCGCCAGGCTCTCCAGCGGCTTGCGCTCCTTCTCGTACTGGCGCATCGCCTTCACCTCGTGCTCCGTGGGCAGGAAGCGCATCAGGCACTCCACGAAGTCCACCGGCAGAGTGCGCAGGTCGAACCTGGCGGAGGGGTAAGAAAGCACTTTAACACCGTGATACACGCGCAAACACTCGGACACAAACACAAGCACATGCAAACACTTCCTTATGTCCTCCTGAGGAGCGCCTACTCCAGAGAGTCTGCAGCACACACACATACCACCAAAATGCTTAACGGGTGTTAATTTGCTACGACGATGCATGTCAAAAGAGAAATAAGGGCACACATACATCCAGACGAAGGCACACGGAAGCACACACGTAACCCTAGCAGGTGCACTTCAAAGCCCTAGGGGTCACCTGCTCAGGGTCACGAGCACATACCCACACACCACCACCAAGCTAAACACGCGTAACCTAGGTCATTTGCCATGACACTGTGGGTCAGACTAGAAGTAAACAGAGGATTGCTGAGACCCTCACAAGCAGACAGGTTCAAAACCAGATCAGATTAGATTAGATCAAGACACAGAGAGTCTGTCATAAACTGTCAACCTGTCAGTTTTAGAGGAAAACCTATACCTTAGCATCAATGTATAGTGAACACTGTTATACGACAGCGCTCTGGACAACATTGATTTTTTTTGGACTGACAGTAGTATGGCTTACATCTGAATGCCCTTGCAAATCTCCTCAGGCATCTTGCCCACTTTTCTCAGGGTGATGGCCAGGTTCTTGGCCCGGTTGGAGTCTAGCAGAGACACCTTGTTGGGGCCCTTCTGGATGGACTTCTGCTTGCTCGAGGTCAGGTCGATGGCCGGACCCTGGGCTTTGGTCTTGAACATCTCCTCAAACTCGTCTACATTCAGATCCTTTGGGGTGAGAAAGGCAAGGAGGTGAGATCT
>NC_045153.1:24578259-24583259 GCF_900700415.2 Clupea harengus | reverse complement strand
CAAAGACGTGTTTATGTACGCATGGTTTTTGTGTCTTTTATTGACACCCCCCCCTCCAGCTGTCGGCTATAACCCACGTGTGTGTGTGAACTGTGAACCCATTCCTTCACACATAAACCCTGGCTCCACTAAAGGCAGGCTTAAAGAGCACTAAGAGCTCCATGGCCCAGTGTGCCCACCAGCACACACCCCCCTCTACATATGCCTCTTCTGGGACCCTCATCTCCATTCCTCTCCATATGGACAGGGCACCAGTCGCACACAAAAGCATCCTTTCCACAGGTGCTGGGGGGGCGGCTGGGGTCCGCGGCGGAGGGCCCGGTGTTATTGTTTCAGCCTAAACGGCCAAAACAACGGAGGTATCAGTTGCAAGAGCAACAATGGCACGGCCTCATTTGTATGCAAGGTGATGTCCCGCACAGCTTTGTCAAGACAAAAAAAACCCATGTAAGAGGCCTTTCTACTTGGGAAGGGGAAGGGGAAAGGAAAGAGAGAGAGACAGAGAGAGAGGAACCGAGGGAGGGAGGGAGAAGGAGAGAGAGAGAGAGAGACGGAGCTCTCTGTGCAGACTACAGTGAGGAGGAGGAGATAGCAGACAGTTATTCCTAGAGCTTCTTTTTATTTCTAAAAAAACGTGTGAGCAGGATGGTGATAAAAGAAAGGAGAGCCGCAGGGCCATGGGTTAAGACACACACACACACACACACACACATATTTCATTGTTTAGTCTACTTCACACACACACACATCGCACACACACTCATACAATGATTCATATGGGCTTGACTGCCTAGGGGCTCAAATGACAAGAGACATTGGGGTTTGCTCAATATTGTTCTAAAGCAACCGAGAGAGAGAGATGAGAACAGAAAGCAAAAGAAAGGAAAAAGATAGAGTGTGAGAGACTAGGGAAGAAAAAGAGAGGAAAACGCATTTGTTACTGAGAAATAGCTTGTATGTTTGCTTGTGTGTGTGTGTGTGTGTCTGTGTGTGTGTGTGTGTCTGTGTGTGTGTGTGTGTGTCTGTGTGTGTGTGTGTGCCTGGCACATAACCAGCTGCCTGGCACATGCCGTCTGCACTCCCCTCACATGACTGTGACAGAACTGGAGCATGGCTTCAAACGCCACGCCGATACCCCCCATGAACTGGGCCTCTCCTCTCCTGTCCCTGGTGCCCCACTCCGCACTACTCCTGCACCCGCGCCTCAGTACTCCAGGATCCAGCGTTGTGCCTGGGACTGTGCCTGTGCTGTGCCCATGCTTGCCGGCGGTGTGGTTGACTTGCGAGAAGTTGCCTCACCACAGGATGCCAGGGCTCATGGTGAAACCAGTGTTCACCTGAGTTTCCTGCCCCAGGTAGATATTGGAATGCCAAACTTGCTTTGACAGGTCTCTTGCCTAATAGGAATTCTCTGACAAGACACTCTTTTTTTTTTTTTTTTTTCCTTTTTTAGCAATCGGCTGCATTTTTGACATGCGTCATAACCCTACCTCAACTCAGTTTGCACGGTCTGAGACCGCTAACTATGGGGAGACAGTACAACACATACAGACTAGGGCAGCATTCTAAGAATCCGAGCAGGCAGGCCGCAGACATACCCTTGTCCTTGGGAAAACTTTGGGAATTTTGCAGAGCTGGGAGTCCTTTAGCGTATGGCGCAGTGTGAGAGAGATGTACAACATACTCAGTCAAACGAACATCACACTCAGAGCAAAAAAACAGTATAATGTGGCTAGTCGCTGACAATGCTAAATACTATGTCTGATGGAGAGAGATGGACAAAAGGCAGACGAGACAAAAGCAGCAATATGATCTGGACTCTGGACTTCTTCTTGTGGTGCACCAGACAAAAAGCACACATGGCTGAGAAATCCCAGCCGTAAGAATAGACAGGCGTTACCCAAGGCATAAGTGAATCAATCCAAATATTAGTTTAGGGGGTGGCTGGTGAAGACCAGAGACATTTAACTGGGAGAAGGAAGCAGACTTGGCTCAGATCATATGGACAGGCAGAGGCTTCTCTCAGGTCACTATGGAGACCTCTCTGGGGATGAGGCGCATGGGAGCAGTAAACAGGCAGGTGGACATGGTGTCTGCACACACACACACACACACACACACACACACACACACACACACGCACATACACACACACATGCCTGAAGCGGGGGGGGGGATTAATTCCTACAGAAAGCACAGCAGACAGCAGCACCAACATCTCTGGAGTCAGTTTAATGATACATAGCCTCTACTGAAAGCATGAGCACAGAGGAAGGGAGGCATGACAAGGAAGGGGGTGAGAGGGGGTGGGGACAGGGAGATAAGGGTGTGTGGGTGTGGGTGTGTGTGTGTGTGTGTGTGCTGGTGAGGATTTGTGCCGCAGTGCTAGATATCATCAGTGAACCTGCCTGCTGCCGAAGACAGGAACACACAGAAGAAGACTGGAGGAGGAATGAAGGGACAGAACACACAAGAGAAAGAAAAAGAGAGAGAGACAATGAGAATGACTGACACTGACACACACACTCACACACACACACACACAATCAATCACATGCCCACAGACACACACACACACACACATACACACAATCAATCACACACACACAGACACACAAACACGCATGCACACACACACACACACACACACACACACACACACACACACACACACACACACACACACATACACACAATCAATCACATGCCCACAGACACACAAAACCAACAGCAACACACAAATACACCGTTTCTTTTGGACTGCTATTTTTAAACCACTAAATGTTAACTCCATAATCCACAACGCATGAACTACATAATTAGCCTATATCAGGTGGGGGGTGCAGCGGAACCAGCCCTCATGGCTTTTCGACATAAAGCTCCTATAACACAGCATTAGCATGCTGAGCACATGCATAATTGTCTGGGATTTGTGTATTAGTATTCCCTGACCGTGAACGTGACCCAAAATCCAGATGTAATGACTGCCACTTAAAGGCTCCCGAGAGTCAAGCCCACTCTGAAGCCCTGGTCACCTCCTCTAAGTCACAGTGATGAAGAGGTCATGGGTGCTCACAGCAGGATGACCCTCCACCCCAATATCACAACTGAAGTCACACTTCCAGGTGTGTGTTTGTGAGAGTGACTGTCTAGACTAGTAGCCTGTGCCATGATGTCAACCGGGGATACCATCATGCCATTGGCTCCAGTTCTACAGGAGATGGAGCTGGAGATATGGTGGCTCTGAAGTGGAGGAGGGGGAATTCCGCTATCTTCTCTACCATAGAGTCACGTGGTGGTAATGGTGGTGGAGAGGGTGCGTCACAGACAACAAGTCCAGCTCAACAAGTGACGCCTCTTTGGTTAGTCGGGGAATCCAGAGGCGTGAATGGATCGCTCCCCCAGCCACCGACAGCCGACCCACAGCCCCCCACGCCGGTCCCCTGTCTCTGCTCCGCTCCCTGAAACGTGTCCTAAGCCATTTAAAGACTTAGAGGCCTCATGACCGCACAAAGGGGCTTTTCAAAGATCACATGTGGCACAAACCAAGCCACCCCCCGGGGGACAGCCGCCCAGGCAGCGCCCGCTCGCACACGTCTGCTCATGGTACAAGCTCCACTCACCCCCCTGCCCCCCGCCCACCCCCTCTCTACGGTTTACATGAGCTGAAATCAATAGTGATTAGCATGCCAGACAGCCTTCATTAATATCACAGAGCGACCCATCAAATCTGAAATCAATCTCATGGAGAAAGCCGTGTCGTGTCCCCGTGTGATCAATACGACGAGTCTCGCTGTGTATAGAGGGCAGTAACTATAGCTGAGCAGGCTTTTAATCAGTGGGTGATCTGTCTTCATAGTGGGAGCGCTACTGATAGCATTTCTGTTTGTAGTACTATGCCACAGTTGGTAGCATTTGTGTTCTAATGTATCAGGAAATCTAATTGCATGGAGGGCTGGTATTTGTACGTGTTAAGTCTTTGTTGTACGTCTGTGTGTGTGGGTGTGTGTGCTACCGTAGCGTGGAGTGCCTCCCGGCTCTGGATATGCTGTTGCCGCCGATGGAGGAAGGCAGGTTGCCTCCGTGCAGGTCCTCGATGGAGCGGCTCCAGGGCTTGGGCTTGTCGGCCATGCCGTCTGTGCCATTCTCCAGGGCATTCTCACCATCAAACCTGAGGGGGCAACCAGGGGGCCGAGGGAGGGGAGGAAGAGTCAACACAGAAGCACAGGGCATCTACAGATATGCTGCATGGATGTCTGCTTTAAAGCGGCCGCTAACAGTGCAGACAGTGACAAGGGCCACAGTAATGATATGTATGGGATGAATTCAAGGGCCACAGTAATGATATGTATGGGATGAATTCCCACTGAAATTCAGGGGCCGGTGCAAAGTCAGTGGCGGCACCAGATGGTATAGGCTTTTTACAGCCTTCATGGTACAGTGGTCTTTAACTGAAAAGGGCAGGTTGCTGATGTACCCGGAACAATGTGCTCAAAAGGCAAACATTCCTTCACGCAAACCACCTCTTAAAGCGTCGACACACCAATAAAAAAACATGGTTGGCCTGTAAATAACATCTTTACAGTGCAGGCAGGGGGTGGGGGGCAGGCCAGGGAGAGTGAGGAAAAGAGAGAGGGAGAGAGAGAGAGAGAGAGAGAGAGAGAGAGAGAGAGAGGGAGAGAGAGGGTGGGGGGAGAGACGGAGAGAGAGAGAGAGAGAGAGAGGGAAAGAGAGGGAGAGAGAGGGGGGGAGAGAGGGGGAGAGAGAGAAGGGAGAGAGGAACGGCTCTGGGTCCTGAATGGGAATCTTGTGACTTGAGTCATGCCGTCTATGAATAGCAGTGTGTAGCATGTAGCGTCCTGGAAATTCCAGCACCAGGAGTGACTCGACGTCTCCGACTCGGAGCGCGGGGGCCGCGCCGTGCCGGGCCAGGCAGGGCAGATGCATCACTGATTAGTGGCAGAAAGGGCCCCATTGTGCCGCACTGTCAGCGCGGCGTG